>NW_019384478.1:717492-721643 GCF_000671375.1 Centruroides sculpturatus
AATTATTAATTTATCATATATTTTATTTTTACAAATATTTTCTTTATTTATTTTAAAATTAATATATTATTAATGTTATTTAGTTAAACATTATTTATGTCTACATGCAATAAGTAAAATAAACATGACTTTTCAAGTCATAATTTTAACTTTCGAAGAATTTTATTGGAGCTCAGCGAATTTAATGTTATTAAATATACTTTGTTTAAGCGGGTGTAAATTTTTGTTTTATAATTTATAGAATAATTTTACGTATATAAATTTTAAAATTATTTTTATAATTATCTTTGCAGCCTTTTAAATCATATACATAATATATTTGTAAGGTAAGGCATAAACAAGTAAGATGCGTATTTAAATATGTTAGGTATAAAAATAAAACATGACATTTGAACTTTTCATTAATTTATGTCGGGAGTTAATAGGATCAAAAAGTTTTATTCGATTAAATAATTCATGAAATTTAATAAAATATGAAGTGTCAAATTTATATCATAAACACTTAATAATATTGTTGAACACCTGATAATTAAGTCTGCCGCTAACCTATTTATAAGACACTTCGACAAGAGATATTGAGGACAATTCAGCATCGATTCCTTCTGATCCTCATTAATTCTACAACTCTAATCGATTACATCACTTTAGTTCCATGTAATCGGATGATGAAATTCTATCGTACTAAATACGGTGTAACTCATTCTATGATTAAAAGAGAATCAATGAATTACATTTGCAGAATACGCAAATACATCTTCCTTAGTATTCATAGAGAATATATACTGTATATTAATATTAAATATGATTATTATGCATGAGAAATCAAGCTTATTCCTTTAACCATACGCCTATTTAAATTATGTAAATTGTTATAAATTTATTACAATTTCTATAATATATTAATATTTCTTTAGGACATTAGACATAATTGAAAATGTGAAAGTAATTATTAAAAGTTTTTATATTTATTATGAAAAAATAAATATTTAAGTACTGATAAATTTTATATGTAATACTTTACTTACTGCAAGTCAACATACATTTGTAAGAAATGATAACAGAATTGACCTATATTGAGGAACATTAACGTTTCTCATCACATTTTTTACTCAGTAGTTTTAAATTATTTTATCAGATAAACATGCATCGAACATTGAAAATGTATAAAATTACACGTTGTTCGTCTAGATACCTTACTGTATTATTCGAATTTGTAATTTGAACTCTGACCAATCTCTGATATGAAAACCATTTATATATCACGAATCGTAGTCTACTTTAGATAAAAGCTTTCCTTATTTGTGTTCTGTATTTATATATATATATATAAGCCTACATGTTCATTCTATAAAAAGCTTTTCGACTGTTTATACATATAGCGATACAATAACAACATAAAAAGAAAACAGTTTTGATTAAATCTATACAGTATTATGCTATCAATTATTTACATTCAAATACAGTAGACTTCGAGTTATAACTTATTACTTTTTGGACATGAATAAATATACTTTTATAGACTGTATTTTTATTTTTTCCCCTATCTTTACTTGATATTATACGGTTTAAATTATATTTTGAGGAGTGTTCTTAAGTTATAACATTATGAGATGCGTTCTATTTCTTGTATATATAAAGACAATTTTCTAAGCAACACATTGCAATGATATAAGATTAGACATTTGATTTATTTATTTAAACCTTTTTAATAACTGACAACAATAATTCAATAAAAATTTATTAAATAGCTTATATAAACAATATATATGTAAATAAAGAATATTAAATATAAGATATTTTTGCTTTTTTAAATCAAGATTTATCATTAATTGGCATAAAAAAAATGCACATTTAAATGCATACGATAAAGGTAGGTATATTCAATAATTATTATCAATTTTTATTTTATAATTTAATTAATAAAATTGAAAATGTAAATATTTACGTGTTTATGTACAATATTTAAATTTAAATAGCACATGGAGGTGGATTCATTTGTCCAAACATATTTAATTCGCACATACAAGCTATCACAAGGAATATTATGTATAATCCTAGACACGAAAGACCAACTTTCCAATTTAGTTTCCATCCGGCAACGATAAAAGTCAAAAACAACAAAACAACTGTAGATAATAATGTTATAGTTGTATATGTCAACGCAGAACTGTTGATAACTAATATTCCCGTCTTGGAAAATATCGTAGTTTTCAACAACCAAGGAACTCCTAAGCAAAATAATACGTCGAAAATATTACTCCCGATCAAATTACAGATAGCCATATTTGCCATACCTACATAAAAATATATCATTTTAAAATTTATTTATAATGATTCCTTATAATGATTAGTCAAACGGTCATATTTACCATTTCTAACTACGATAACACTGGCTATTATTTCTGGTACACTAATTCCAGCTGCTAATATGGTAATTCCGGAAACAGAATCGGGTAATTCAAAAGTATGGCCTGTAAAATGCATAAATAAAGTCGTAAATTTTCAAAACTTTCAGCAATAAGCTATTTCTAAAAATACATTATTTTCATGATAGCATTAATATTGCAAAATTATAACTAAAATATAAAAGAAACATTTAATTTTAGATAACTAGTATTATGTAATTGGTAATTACCAATAATGGTTACCATCCAAGAGCATAAATAAGATATAATTCCGATCCAAAGTACAGACATTAAAAATGTTATAGAAAAATTATTATTTCCGGGTTTTTGTATGTCAGGTATTGTTATTGTCAGAAGCAAATTAACAGGTGATAGCATTACTCTCCACAGTATCCATGCAATTCCTCCAAAGACTTCAGATTCTTCTGAATTTACCGTTTCCCCATTAATCTTGTCTGTTGATTTCTAAACATTTATTGTACAAAATTAATTACAATAATTATCACTAAACATTTATATTTAATTTTGAAGAAACAATAAATAATTACTATCATTTTATCATCGTCCGTTAAATTTTCATTTTTATTTTTTAATTTTTTATCTGAAACTTTGAAGCTTCTTCGTCTTCTAGTTAAATAGATTTTTCTTCCACATTGACAGTCTCCATTCAATGATGGTTGACTCAGCTTAATTTCAGGACTACAGACACATTCGTTTCTCCACCATTTTTTAAAGCTATCCATCTGTTAGAAGGTGAAATAAAAATTCAATTATTTACATATATTATAGGAATTCGAATAATTAAAATTACCTGTTCTGTACACCAACTTTCACATTTGGTATTATAATACATTATTGTGATATAAATAGTAAACATCCCTATTAAGAAAACTGATTCCGACCTATAAACATATTTATCTGTTAAATTATTATATTTAACAATTTAGAAATTAAAAATAATAAAGCACAAACCATACAACAACATTGTTTCGGATAATGACAACCAATGATATTACAGATATCACGTACATCAAACTATCTCTTGATATAGGATACCAATCAACAGTAGCTTCCTACAGAAGAGTATATAAGACAATATTAAAATAAAATATATAAGATTTTGTGCATATTCCTTAGCAAATTTAAAAACTCTTCGCGAATTTAATGAGATATTAACCGAAATTTTTCATCATTATCGTATATTTTAACTATCATATATAGCCTACTAAGTGAATACTTAGTTAAATTTTTGCTTAAGTCGTAAAAACTTTTCTAAAGTGTTCTCTCTTTAACTCACAGTTCTCCAAAGAATCAATCCAGTAACACTCGTTACTCCAAGAATATTAAAAACAGCAGAACCAACAACAGTTCCAATTCCAATATCACCTTCAGTTATAAAAGAACCTGTGAAAAAAATAAATTATATAAATGAGATAATAAAACTGTCCGTCTTTGATGGGTACTTCTTTCCACCTATTAGAGCAGAATAGAGTTCTGGCGATGATGTTCCTATAGCCATAAATGTCGCTCCCGCAACGTCAGTTGGAATTCTCAAGCCTGAAAGGAAAAAAAATATCGTAAAATATATAAAGTAATATCTAACATTCGCTTCTTTAAACAAATGCCTGAGGCAGATAAAATTATTAAAGTTTCCTACTCAAAATGATAAATTTATTTACTTTAATATCATATTATCCGAATTTACATATATTATTTTTTATTAAAAATATAATTATATAAATTTAT
>NW_019384478.1:721648-731079 GCF_000671375.1 Centruroides sculpturatus
AATAAAAAATAATATATAAATTTGGATGCCGTAATAAAATTTTAAAGCATTAATTTAAATATTTATAAATTTGTTTATATTTTATAATAATCTGGAATCATTAGAATTTATACTTACATTCGGATATCTTTTCTAGCGAAGGTACAAAATATTGATCGCATACAATTGCCAATGTGGCACATAAATAGGCCATAATAAAAAAATGTACGACAATCCATCCATTTTGACGCTCTTCCTGAGTAAATATGTCTCTTGGAAATTCATTTATTGATGGAGGAATGCAATCAGGAATTATACTTTTATCTGTAATTTTTTTAAAAACATTGCAGTTACTCAGAAATATATTTTAAAAAATATATTATTGAAAAATACAACTGTTGTTTTGATATAAATTTAATCTGATTAATCAACGATAATTTTTATCTTTATCCATTTTTCGTGTGGGCATATGATAAATTGTCAATTAGAAAATGGAAATATTTTATATGATAAATTATCTGATTATGTGTCTAAGCGAATTCAGTTTATTCTTTAAATCTTTATTTACTGTTTACCTTTATGTTTTGCTGCGTGTAATTAGCTTAATTTATTTATTTGTTAAATATAATCTTAAATAAAAGTCATTTAACAATCATAGTGAAAATAATTGCAGACTTTAATTTAACAAATTTCTCTTTAAATATAGTTTAAACAATAGGAATACACAAAGGTAATTATGTTACTAGATTATTACTAAGTTAATTCAAATAATAAACAATAACATTAACCTTTAATTACATAAACTTAATTACGAAATTGTTAATTCATTCTTAGTATTAACTTAAATAATCTTAAAGATTTATAATAATTTTACCTAATTCGATAGTTTTCGATTGAATTGTTCCATATTTATAATTCTTGATTCTATGAACTCCTAAAGCAACAAGTAAAATAATAATTGGTAAAATAATAGCAGCTTTTCTACTACATGGCTTCCATAACCATCCAGTTTCATCCTTCACCAAAGCAGCCATTAAGGTAAAAAGTCGTAAATGTGCTTAATCTAAATTTTTGAAATCACTGATAATCACGTGATTGCTCATAGAACAAAGGCAAAGATACACTCTCGACATATACATTGATTAGATGATATAGAAATATATTTAGCTGATTACAATTATCGAGATTAATAATTGAAAAATAATATCAATTTACACAACTTGCACGTATTTATTTTCTATAGTCATTTGATAAAACGTAATTGTTTTTTTTAGTATTTGTGTAAAAATTTTATTGATTTAAAAAATAAAAATAAAAACTGAATAATTTTTAGCGATAAATCAGTATTATTTGAGATAAACTATATCTAATAAAACAAATTTATTAAGAAATAATATAAAATGACTTTCGTCTTACAACACCATTACCTTTGTCTTCTCACGCACGACTAACTTTATTTTATCAATTTTATTATTTCAATTGTGTTCTTTTGTATTAGATTAGCAAGAATTCGTGTCCCCTATCTAAAGAAATTAAAGTTCTTTAATTTCTTTCGATTTAAAAAGTTTCTTTACGTTTATTTTTTTGAATTAAAATAATAAAATAAGAATAAAATTGAGAATTTAATTTATATAAAAATTTTTACCATTTCAAGCCAATATTTTAAGAGTAAAAAATTATGTTTTATTTCATTAAAATTTACCAGAATAATTTTAGACACTAATTAATTCTTTAACAACTCTATAAAGTAACGTAATAATTGTTATAAACTAGCACATAGTCTAATTACTCCTAACTTAGGTATGATTTATTTACTTTTTACATGAATTTCCAGATAAGTTATTACATATAATGAGACAATTTTTTGCATTTGCAAAAAAAATTCATTCTATTTATAAGAAAACTATCATTTAGCTAATTTATCTATTAATTTAATTTAGCAGGACATAGTTTAAAATTAAAAATAAACTTTATTTAAAAAACGTATGCATTTTAATTATCTAACATTGATTAAGGAAACAAATAATCAAAAGATTACTTATACTGCTTTCAATTAGGACATTGTTTCAACATCTCTACAATGTATTTCGTAAATTATTTATTTATTTATGTTTTTAGCAATATGATAACGTAAATTTATATCTTTTATAACATGATATGGAACATTTTCACTTGTACGCTTTCTACTATATTTGAAAATAGATAGTGCACAAAAATAAACTTATGTTTATAAACTTAAAAAAAGTATTTTAAAATATATAAAAACTATACTTTTGCGCTACTTTTTCTTGTTTAAATTCTCCAAATAAACAAAATTATATCCATCAAGATTGCATCAATATCTAAGCATATTTTCAATGCATATAATAAATATAAAAATGTTTTAATACAGTAAAATAAGATAATAAAGCCAACTCGAAGCAATAATTTCTAATTTAAAAGTGTTTTAATTCATATTAAATCATTATTACGCTGTTCAATGCGTTGTTTGTATTACATTATTATATACAATATAAGATAATCATTTTAAATGAATGACAAGGTAAAGGTCATGTTGATTGGATAGCGATCATTAATTTAAAGTAAAAAAATATATATATATGTTTTGGTTTATATTATTGATGCATTTTCATTATATATAACTATATAAATCCGATAACACTTTAGTGTTTGCTTAGATCCGAATTTACTAAATAAGCTATAAATTTTTAATAATTTTTCTTAAACTTTTTAAAAATGAAATGTTTAATAGTAATAAAACATTGCCTAACTAGCTTTATTTACGATAAATAATAGATTTATCTTGACTTTATGTTGAAAGATGCGTATTATTAAATGAAACTATTCGACTGTGATAAAATGCGTAAAGCTTTTAAAACGTTTCGAATTTTTAATTCTTTTGTTGTATTCAATATTTTATAAATGTAAAAAATTCATTTAAAATAAGAAATTATTATATTAAATGAATAAAAATTTATTTTATAAATTTTCTTATAAATCAGTTTAAACTATTGTTTAAATTTAAATTTATTAATCAATTAATTAAATAATAAATAAATAAATTTATACTTTAAAGCAATTTTTCAGTTTTAAAATGATTTATTATTACCAAATAATTTTAAATAAAATTATTTTCATTTAGTTAATTCAGGAACCGCATCCTTATGCTTAATTTACTGAGTTTCCTGTAAAAACTAAATAGTCCAAAACAACTCTTGTTTTGTCTAACACCTTTATTGCATAAATTATTATTCAATAGTCATAACCACATTACTGGCTCATTTATCTTCTTTTCAGTATGGAATTTTAATTGTTTTTTTACGGTAATTTATGAAATACTGTAAGGTTGTTTCTTAAGGGAAACTCAATATTATTTTAATTAAAAATATTCTAATTTGAAAATCCTGATGACACACCTTATGCGTCTAATCAATAAAATTGAATTAATCCTCATTTTTTTAATTTTCAATGAAAAAAAAGAAATTTTTCAATTAAATTGTTTTATAATTTTTTGAAAATTTTCTTATTCTATAGATCTTTATTACCTCATAATATAAAAATAATTAAAAATTTCTTTAAATACTAAATAAATCTTCATTTATGTTATTTGAATGTTTTAATATTCATATATTTAAATAAAATCATTATTTAAATTAGCAAATTTAGTTCATAATGCTGTTTATTTATATTATAAATAAATAAATCAATATCATATCAGTTATCATGAAAAGAGATTAAATAAGATGAGTAACATTTAAACTTAACACCAGTAATTATAAATTAAAAATAATCAGTATAATTATTTAATTAACTACTAAATCATTTTTAACTCTAAAATAATATGAAAATTGAATATTTGAATATATTGATATAAAAAAAATGCGAGTGCTTTAATGAAGATCTGATTAACTTAGTAATGAGATAATATGAATAAATAATAATTATTTGCGTTTTTGTTTGAGATTATATCATTAATAGATTAAATGTTGTTGCTAATATGTGCATTATATAGAGTATTAAAAAAATTATAGTCAAAATCTTCATTCACATAAGACAGTAATCATTTGCATATTTGAAATAAAGATTTAGTTTTAACTGAAATGATTTTTGGTAACATTTAGTTTGATGGGATATGGCAACATAACACATGAGCGATCTGTCAAGGGGAATGCCTCTTGGAAAGACTTTCTATGCGAAATTGGCCCCTATTTTAAAGTTGCTTTCCGAAAGATTTTTTCGACTGTCAGCCAGCGACAGGAGGATTTTATTCTAAAATCTTTTCCTAAAATAAAATATCTTTTTCTTATTCTACATTTTTAAATTTATTTCTGTCACTGGCTGAGTAAAAATACACATCTATTGCATGTCCCAGAATTGAAATGTCCCATATCTTGGAAAGAACTCTTTTGTCCCGGATTTTAACCTGAAGTATCTGGTAACTCTACTTTATTTAGGTGTTAGAAACGTGAAGAAAACCTGGAAGACTCCAAGCGGCCAGTTCATTAGTCATACACGAATCCGCGACTAACTGTCAGTGTTCTGTGGTTCATCTACTCGGCTAATGGTGGACTGAAATGTTGATGTCATCAATGTTTAATTGTGCTTTTTATATATGAAATCAAAGTGATTTAAAATGCAACTGTCATATTACATAAAAAATCTTATAATTAGAGCTATAAGAAGTTGATAATGTTGATTTTTAAATGCTCTAATTAATTATGTCAGAGTGATAATTCACTCTGGCATAATTAATTAGAGCATTTACGGACGTTCGTATCTTTAATTTATAAAATGTCAATATTTGGTATTTTCCTAAACTTTAGTTATAATATAATCTCCTAGAACGTTAATTTTATATCAGATAACAATTTTATCTATGTATAAATATATATTGTATTATTTTTTTTTCTTTCCGCCCTGAGGGCGCTAAGAGGGCTTTTATAATCTCATCCATCATAAATTTTGCCAGGTCCAAAATGGAGCTATCGGGTTAAGAGACGGGGTTCAACATTTCTGCCTTTAAAAATTCCTGGGATTCTTCAAAATCGCCCAGATTCCATAGCGGTAGTCTGACAACTTAACTGCCTCAACCATGCGGCCATCTATTTTTATATCAACATTTTACAGAGATTTAGTACCATTAAAAGTCTAGAAAACTGTTTCTAAATAATGTCACAGTCTTCCAGCAAGCTAGAAAAGGATTTTCAAATAAGGAAACTTAGAAAAATTTACTATGTAAGAGTGGAATACAGCCAAAATAAAAATTTAATGCAAACAATATTATTTAGAATTTTAAAATAAAATTCTATTGTATAGGTGTAATGTTTCTCCAACTTCTCTTGAGAATAACAAGTAGAACCATACACTAAAAGTTAATGTATACTGAGAGTTAGTTACTAACTTTCAGCATATATTAATTAACTTATTTTGCTGACTCTCAGTCAGCAAAATAAAATTCCAAAATTGTTATAAAAGTTGAGAAAAGTCATTATTTAAAGTTGTGTTTTTTCCTATTTAAAAAAAAGGTATAAAAATTAGTTGTTTCAGAATCTAATATTTTATATGGAGCATATTATGTTGCAAAGTTTGTCATGAAAGTCAATAACGTAAAAAACTTTAATTTAAAAATTCTAAGTTTTAAAAAGTTTTTAAAAAATTTAAAAAGTTTGATTAAAAAAAATAAAATTTTATATAAATATGGAAGTAAAATATCAGTCGATTTATTATATTATGATAAAATAAGAATTTAAATACAACAAAAACAATCCAGAAAATAGTTTCGTAACTTTCCCGCAAAAAATAAAAAATTGCTGTGGTCCATCTGTTATATTTTTTAAAACATTTTATATTATTAATTTAATTATTATAAAATAGCAAAAAAAAACTTAATTTTGAAAATAGAGATGAGTTTTATTTATTTATTTTTAAATTGTAAATGTTAATAATGAGTAAGATCTTTATTAAGTCTGACCCCACTAGAGATATGATACATGACCCCCTCTATCTCATCACCCCCTTAATCTTCAATCAGCAAAATTTAACGGCGTCAATCTCCCTAATACACAAACTTCCCTTCAAAATTTCAGAAATTTTCGATAAATGGTAAAGGAGTTATGAAGCTTCAAAGTGGGTGAACAAAATTTTGCTCTCTATATACATATTCTAACATTCGTATATACCGAATAAAACGAATTATTTTTGCATTTCTGAACGTTTCAAGGTACTTTAAGTTCAAAAATGTAAAAATATGGAGAAGTCATTTTTGACCGTACTTTCCATTTGTTATGTATAACAGCCGAGTAGTAAAAGTAATAATATAAATACTTGGAAATCTTATATTTATTTATAATTAATTTTATTATATTCAATTTACAAAACTAATCAAAACTATTTCAAATTTTTTATTACTGAATATTAGGAATTAAACGTAATCGAAATGTTCGGTTCGGTTCTATCAGAAAATATTTGCGAATTTATAAATTCTAAATAAATATTACTGTATTTACAATTCTTCAGAATTTTATGTATATAAATGTGTATAAAATTGTATTCTTAAATTTTTTCAACACTTCATGAATGACTCATTAACTCAGATTTTAAATCTGTAAAATAAATCAGTTCTTAAAAAACAGCAGAAATGTAAGTTTCGCTATATAATGATGTTTTCAAATAAAGGAAAATAACAAAAAATACTCAAAGAAAAAGTATGTAGAACCGACATAGGTCTATATATTCTATCTCAGCTGGGAATTCTACTAACATCTTTCGGAATCAAGAAGAAACTAGTCAAGTTGCCACCAGCCGTTCAGGACTGTTTGCTCTTGTTGTTCGACTGTATCTTGGGAATAATTAATTTTAATCATGTAATATGTTACATATATTATTACGCGATTAAACATAAGCAGCAGAATAGCTTTGTAACAGCATCATAAGCACAAAGCGCTTTTGGCAATATAGAAAAAGATACAGATGGGATTTTCAGGTATATATAAATATTTCATTGTTTGTTTGGTTTTATTTTATTTTAGATAGATGTGTCCATTATTATTTTATGGAAAAAATTTTTCCTATAAAATTCTAAATCTTGTTTCGGTTCCATATTTCTATTGCTGTATAAAAATATGTAAATTATACTAATTGATCGAATATTTCGATTTCTTATTTTTATCATCATTGAATATCGCATTTAATAAATACTGAAGTCAGTTATATATTCTTAAAATTTTATTATATTAGTTAATTATTCTTTTTTACGGCAATAAATCTCCTAATATAGACAAAAATTCTAAATTTTGCAAAATAGCTAATGAAAAAAACACAAAAACAAAATTAAAATATTCTCTGAATCGTACTTACATTGAGTTAAATATAACTTAAAGAAAATTGATCTTTCTCCGTATGCATTATCTTCATATTTAAAGGAATATTACTTATAAAATTGATATAAAAATATCGTATTTTCGTGATTCTAAGACTCATTTTTTCCCTATTTTTACTTGACAGAAATAGAGATGTGTCTTGCATTCGCAGTCCAAAACGATAATCAGTAGTCTTTGCGAGTAGACCACCTGACGCGTTATGAACCAATAATAGATGTTTTCGGTTACGTTACTCAACGCTCATATCAGTTCAAATGAGCTTTTCTGACAATGAGTGTGTAAATTAAACTTCTTTTAACGTTTAAAGTACCTATAATGATACATTGTGATAAAATATTAAAGCAAAAAGTTTTTGTATGTGCCAAAAACCGTGGAAATACTGTTGCCATACATTACCTACAAGTATTGCATAGCAATTATTTTGGTTTGGTAACTTCTTACTTAATTTTAAAGTTATATTATCAAGTTTTGTTTTTTTTACTCTCTAAAGAAAGATCTTAAAATTCGAATTCAAAATCATGGTGTTTTTTAAAACCAAGAAATGCAGTAGTATTATTAAACAGTACGAAATATGGTTTCCAAATGTCACAAAGTTTTCGAGTTCGAAAGAAAATAACAGATATTTCATGCATTTTCACAAGTCAGCATTCTCAATTAAAAATTAGGAATATAGACTATATATTTAATTATAAATAGTAAACAGGCTTTAATATAGAAAAGGTTAAAATTTCAATCAACGCCCAGGAAAAGAGTAAACGTCCTTTTTTAGAAGTAAAACTCACTCATCATACAGTATTTAGCTTTCTAGAATTTTCAGAGGAATGGATATTTTTCATATAAATTTTAATATGTAATAATTATCACTTCTATTTGATAAGCTTTTACAATGTTGCGACCTACAATGAAATTAATTATAATTTCTTAATTTTCATAAATTTACTACATTTTAGGCGGCAATCCAAGTAATATAACTGTTGAATGAATAAAATTTCGGTAGTAATAGTTAAGAAATTGTATGAAAAACTACGAGCAATTATTTATTGTGGCATCGTTACGATACCGGGCTGCAATTTTTAATTATTTAATTATTTATTTTTAATTTATTTAATTTAGAATATATGCTCTACACCTCAAATTAGTAGTGGCTTGCCTCTGTGTATCATACTTTTCTTTTAACAATAGAATCGTGTCATCTATCTAACTTCTTTTAGGGAAAAATTTTGAATTGAAATAACGTGACTTCTGGATTGCATCGGAAATTTGTATATAGTTATTCGGAGTCTTCTGCCCCTAAGAATGATGAGAATTGCTGCGAATCAAACGAACTACAGTAGAGCTTCGATTATCCGACTCACGATTAACCGACACCTCGGTTAACCGACCGTCCTAGTCGGCAAATTTCAAATGTCCGCTAGTGATGTGGCGCTGCAATATTTGGCTATGTCTTGGCTACTTTAATATTATTTTTACGTGTTTTAGCTGGCAACACTCATTCGACCATGAAAGGGAGCCAGTATTTAAACGAGGCTTAATTTTCTAATTTTTAACGATACAATAGCGACGATTATTATTTNGTTTATTATGGACTCTTTTATTTAAAAATATGTTACTTTTAATTTTACTAGATAAGTTATAAGAAAAGGATGTTAATAATTGTTAATTAGTTATAGAACAAAAGTGTAGCGCTAGGTCAAAATATGACCAAATTTTTACATTTTTGCATTTACCACCTTCGCTATTTCAGATACATGCAAAATATTTGAGGTTTTTTCTATATGTGGAGATGTTAGACTGTGTGGGGGGCATGATTTCGTTCACCCTGTTTGAAGCCTAATAATTTCTGTGGTCAGAGTGGTCAGAATCGGAGTCATATGGTATAATGATAATAACTAGATAATAACTATTAATTAATAACTAGATCCTGTCAGATTAATAACTAACTGCTGTGTTAAACAGGAGTTAGTTATTAAGCATCAAAGTGGTTGAACTAAATCATGTCCCCATATACATTCTAACATCTTAGGCGAGAACATCTTAACGGGTTTTACTGTACTGTTATAAAATGACAAAAAA
>NW_019384478.1:732028-742190 GCF_000671375.1 Centruroides sculpturatus
CGCTAGTCATGATTTCGAAACATTAAGTACAACCCTGAGAACAGAATGCCAAGCCATGATCTGGCCACTTGAATAAGTTGAAGTTACATCCTTCTAACAGCAAAAGTAACTTTCGTTATTATAGTATTATAATAAAACCTGTCAATTCTATATAAATGAAAGCAATATATTATATGGAATTGAACGAAAATGAAAATTTGCTTGAAAATTCAACTACGCTTGTTGCAGAACAATACAAACACTACACTCAACAAGCCACCAATAAAACTCAACTGCCTAACCTAAAACCAGAGTCTCCTTTTATTTTATTTTTGAGAAAATTGAGAAGACGAACTTGCCCCGTATGCCGAACTTACTTCGGACTTTCCTATAACAGGGGGAAAGTGTAGCGCTAGATCAAAAAATGACCCCTTTCAAATTTTTAAGTTTTGGACTCGAGACATTTTGAAATTTCGAAATATGCAAAAGATTCGAGGTTTTTTTTCTAAACTGTATGTGTGGATGTTAGATTGTGTGTGCGATGCATGATTTCGTTAACCCTATTTCAAGCCTAATAATTTCTGTGGTCAGTGATCAAGATCAAAGTCAGATGGTTTTAACACAAGAGTTAGTTATTAAGCGTCAAAGTAGTTGAACTAAATCGTGAACTAAAACATTCTAACATCTTAGGCGAGAACATCTTAACGGGTTTTACTGTACTGTTATAAAATGACAAAAAAGCTTCCTTTGTGGGCAGAGAGGAATTTTATTTTATTTTATTTTTAATTTTGAACTCTAATAACGAGTAAAATATTCATTAAGAGATATGATATATGACCACTTTTACGTCTTCACCCTGTGGACCTTTAATTAAGAACCAAAATTTAATATCAATAGTATTAATGCCCCTTTATACGCAAGCCACAGTGCCACATTTCGTTTCTTAAACTTTACCCATTCTGAGATATTGTTTAATATCTCATAACAGAAAATAAATAAATTAAACAAATTAGACGCCAACACACACACGCATGCGAATTTTTCTCCTTTTATTGACTTTTTTAAGGGGTTCGGGAGGTCTCCAAACATGTAGATTTGCAAAAAAAAAAATCTGGAGGGTCAAATTTGACACGATTTTAATACTTTTCCGTTTTATATACGTAACAAAGTGGGAAGTAAAAAGGGGTGGGAGTCGGCGGATTTTTTGACGACTCCGACTCCACAACCCTGTTTCAAACAAAAGTAAAATAGCATAGATATACTGCTAAATGAATGATGATTGCCAATTTTGATTATCATTATCAAATTTTGATGATGCCAATTTTGATTATTGATTTGTATTCATAACCATATTAATAACTTATAATATAATAAACGCAAAAACTGCAAATATTTTAAATCTATATTATATTAAAATCACTGGATAGAATAACGATAACGTCTAGGACTAGTGATCGAAAATAAACAATAACATTGATTTTTTCTCTCTCTCTCTCTTCCTCTCTAGTGGAAGAAGCGCTTCAGTTTGAGCACTATGACTTGCTGTTTATAAGAAATATCAAATTTCTTACCAGCTTAGAAAAAATAGAAATAGGTTAGCGATAAATTCGAGTTCGTAGCTTTTTGCCAAACTCATTCAAAGAAAGAAATATCTTTTTTAATAAAATTTTAAACGATGAAAAATTGATCAATCTTATCGTTGATTCCAAGTTTTGCTTCATTATTCACATTTATAGGTAAATGATAGAAAAAACTTGCAACATGATTTCTGTTATTAACTATTATTATTTTTGTTATCAGTCCATCAAATTATAAAAATTTGAATACAATTTTTATTACTCTATTCGAACAATGGAAAATAGTAGTCCTATACATTGGTTATAAATACATAAAATTCAACAAATCATTTCGTTTGTGGTTATTAAGATATTATTCCAAGTGTTATATAGAAACAGAAATATGAAACAATTATATTTAGAATTAGTATTTATAATTATTTTGAAATGTAATTATTACTTTACGTTCAACTTTTCAACAGTAGTGAAGAACGATTATTTCAGTAAATTGAAATTAATAGAAACGTAGTTGCACTTGGCTATGAATCAAGAGAAGCTAAATTTTTGTCTATTTTTTCCAATAAAAACACTATAATAAATGAGTGCAAGTTTTAAAATACAATAAAAGCTGAAAAGTAATTGCTATAGATTTTTTAATAAATACATTTAACGACTGGTTCAAAAAATTTAAAAAAAAATTATTCGTTTAAATCCCTGTAGTTTTTAATTTAACAACTATAATTATTATTCTTATTTATTAAAAACTATACACTTTATAACTAAAAATTCTAAAGAGATAGAAATTCACTTATTTCCATAATATTACATTATAATTTCTAATGCATAATATTGAATTATAATTCAATAATTTAATGTAAACATAGTAAGATTATAAAAGTATAGCAAATCCTTACTTAACATCGTCGATAGGTTCTTGGAAACCGCGACGTTAAGTGAGGACTAGTTATATCAATAAGATTCAATAAAAATAGTTAATACGAATCTGAATTTCTAAAAATAAATTGGATTCTCTGTCTGAATTTCTCTCAAATTTATCAAATTATTTAATTTAATATTGGAAAATTTATTTTACTAAAAAGAATCTCTTCAAGATTTTTATTCGTGTTATAGAATAATTACCAATAAAAAANTGATAAATTGATGGTTACTTAATTAATAATTTAAATGAAGGGAGAAAATTAACACATTATATCTTACAGTATGATAATGTAATGATTAATTAGTAAATTAATCTGTAATTTCTTGCAAATTGTTAAGAAGAGATAAAACACATTATATCTTACAGTATGATAATGTAATGATTAATTAGTAAATTAATCTGTAATTTCTTGCAAATTGTTAAGAAGCAATAAAAAAAATTTTAATATATTCGAAAAATGATAATAAAATTAGATTTGTAACAAATATTTTCTATGTTTTATCGAATTTCAAAAACTAAATAGCTGTTTGATAACCATTTCGAGTTTAAATAATTTCTTGTGAATTGTGTTCAGTGATGAAAAACATTACAAGGACAAATATAAATCAGAAAAAAATTATCAGATCTAAGTTTAAATATAATAGGGAAAATTTGTCAAAAATTGAAAAAAAAAATAAATATAACTAATAGAAAACAAGTAAAAATGTATTTTTAATGCAAAAAAATTTTGTTCTAAAGAAATTGGATGGGTCAAACGCTCTGTGTAAGGTACAGAAAAATGAACGAAAGTACAATTTTTTACTTACACAGATTTATTTATCAATTTGATAAAGTTACAGTTGAGTATAAATAAAAATATATATCTACTCATTACTGGCGATAACTATTAAATAGCTAATATTAAATTGTTTTCTTCATTAATTGATTACTTGTCCAAAAAATTGTAGTTAATTTTCTATTTTTTAAATTATGAAACTGTATTCATTGTGTTTCATAATTGAAAATCCTATTGTTAGAAATAAGTGAAATACTATATGTTTATGCGATAAATCTATCTCGGACATATGATTTACCTGAAAAATGGCTATAAATTAAGAATTCACAAGTTTTTACCCGCTGATCATTCTATAAAAGTTTATTATGGACTCTTTTATTTAAAAATATGTTACTTTTAATTTTACTAGATAAGTTATAAGAAAAGGATGTTAATAATTGTTAATTAGTTTATTTAAAATATGAAATTATAATATTATAATATATAGGTAAATAACAATCAATTTTCCTGTAAAAAAATTCATAGAAAGTAACTTAAATCATTTAGGAAACAGAGTACGGAAAGATTTATCAATGTAGGTAATTTTTTTAGCGATATTGTTATTAAATTTAATAAATAAATATAGGAAAACACTGATTCATACAATTGACTTTTAACCCAAAACGAAAGCAATTGAAAACATATTGATTGATTGTCGATGATTCCGTAATGAAGAATCTTTTCTTGAAGAAAGAAAATGAATGAAGATGTCACAAGATATAAAAGGATCAAAGGATAAAGTAAATGTACATTAATGTACAGAAAATGTACATTAAAATGTTTCCTATAAAAGACTACTATTTATATCTCATATATAATACAATTTTAATTTATAGAAAACCAAAGAAATTCTATTTATATCCGAAACTTGCTTACAGCATTTACCACCTTCGCTATTTCAGATACACCTTCGAGATTTCAGATACAGTAAGAATTGGGTATTCTAATTATTAATAACTATATTATAAAATGTTTTACAATATTTTTATTGTCGTTAATAATATTTAAATAAAATACTTTTTCATCAAAAAGACACCTTAAACGTCTTATAACTAAACATTCTTAAAATATTGAATATACTTGTATTACTGATACAGAATATGATTTTCATAGAAATTAAGTAAAACTTTTAAAATTATTTTAATACAACAAATTTTGTTAATTGTTAATTATATTTAATTAGAACTGAGAATAATTCAATTTCAATTAAATTGAATTACTTAGCACTGAAATGCAACCCTAATACTGCATAACCTTGCGGTGACAAAATTTTAATTGTATTATTTTTCCTACGGCAAAATCTTGAGTATTTTATGCAAATAAATTATAAATTTACTATGTCTTAAACTAAGAGTTATACTGAATAAATAAACTTTCATAAATTATTAGATAAATCAAAAAAGTTTTCAATTAGAAATATAGAATTGGTTCTTCTAATAAAAATATAATATGTTATTAAACTTTTTAAGCTATCAATTACAGCTGAAATGTCATACTTAAAACATTTAATATTATTTAGAATATTTAATATATTATTATTAAAACATTGTCTATCCAAACTTCTCAATTTTCACCATCATTTAAAATTAAAACTTTAGTTTTGACAAGCTTTTAAGCTTGTAATAAACAAGATTATGATAAAATCCAAGAATGCTAATTAATCCTATGCAAGAGAATTATTCATTCATTTATCTTTACTCACAAAAGAATTAATTAGTAAGATATAAGTAAGATAAATAGAAAGTAAAAGAAATCATCCACATAATAATTTCACAAGTTTTGATCTTTCAATTCCACATCATCTGCAGTTGAAGATGCAATTGCAGTAAAATTGATTTTTATTTTAAAAAAAGGTATGAACTGTTTTGACAAATAGAATCACAACTTTATTCATATTCATTCTCTAATTTAATTTCATTTTAATGTCAAAAGAAAATAAATTGTGGAATATGACAAGAAACTGGAACCTATATATTAAGAAATTACACATAGGAAAGGAAAGGATCTAGTATTGATATATAAAAGAGGCAGCACAATATACCAAATGTTACAAAATGATAAAGACACTATAGATCGGACCAGAACTCCGGGAATTTATGGCATATCATTAACAGATGACAGATTCGTAAAGAATTTAATATAATAGGAGCCACAAAAATATCTCTTAACAGCTGGATTAAAGAACAGATATGATATTGAGAAAGGAAAGCAAACAACAATGCTTTCCACATATGATTCGGAATTAGGTATTAATGCTAGACTGGAGCACGCAGCATTGATTAAGAAGTGTTTTAATAGAGAAACTAAATTTTTTGAGATATTACAGATATTTAAAACAGCTTTGAAAAAGAAGTGCATTAATATAAGAGATTTTAGATTCGTTATAAAGTGCTTGGAAAGCTTTTTATGATATCTAAAGAAAACAAGTTTATTACAATAACTTAGTTAAACGATGGGTTATTAATATAAAATTATGTAGAATATATTAATTGTAAGATTTTTTTGTAGATCGAATAAAATGTATAGTAAAACTTGTGTAAACCAGAATCTCACGGTGTCGAATATTTTTTTCGATTTGACAGATTTCTATTTTGAACAGGTTCTTTTTTTAACATAGAAAATCGCTCTGTTTTTTTTTCAGTTTAACTTGGTTCCCTTTTTATTCGGGTTCCATCTTGGACAGTTTCCGTACACATTGCAATTTAAGTAAATATTTTAACATTAACATAACCAGAAGAAAGTAATTCTTATAAAACCCGGAATCGGACAATTAATTACGGCACAAATATGAGATTCGCATTGCACAATTCAATACATTTCGAGTCCAGCTTGATGTTGAAATTTGCGCTGTAGCGATATAGTTTTGTATTACAGTACAATATTTAATTCTTAGATATATTTTACACCAAGGCTTCTTAAACTTTTTCTATTCGCGAACTCCTTTTAACCGAGAAAATTGTACGCCACTCCCATTATATAAAATAAGTATACAAACAAAATTATTTACTGATAATAAACCATAAAACAATTTTACCATTTATTAAAGACAAATGCAAATTTGCATAGTTATGATACAGGTGTGCTTGTTTATTTTTACATAATGAATTAAATCTTAGCTAAATATTTGATACTGCAGGACGCAAGACACCTTTAACGATTTTTAGAGTTGACCAACATTTTCATTTTATAATTATCAATGCTGAAAACACCGCTTCGCGTAAATACGTAGTACAAAATTTTATTGTTGTCAAACTATTTGTGACCTCACATTTCCAATAGTGTAAACCTTGGCTTCCTAAGCCAAAATTGGAAATGTGTTTAATTTTATCCTTTTAGAGAAATCACTGTTTTTTTTGACTACAATACTGATTGTTTTAAGTTTACACGTGATTCGTATTAAGCTTCCAGAGTTCTCGCTAAATTAACTGTTTTATTGTAAATATGTTTTACTCGTGCTGAAAATACGTGAATGATGAATATCAAACAGGACAAAATCTCTTTGATTAAATTTTCCTGTATCTATTTGTCTTGATCTGAAATATTATGTATGATTATTACTTTTATCATGTTTACACATATATTCACTTCTATTATTCTGCGTTATCACAACTTCGTGTTTAATAATAATTACGCTTAAACGTGGAATTTTTAAATTGAATACATACTTTAAACATCATGAAACATTTTATTACGCCATCAGATCATAAAACTTTCTAAATTTTAGTAAATACAATATATTATAAAGTTGCATACTGTATTTACATAATATATACTGTATTATACTGTATACATAATACAGTATATATTACATATTCTAATGTAAGGAATATATACATATTTACAGTAGAATATCAAGAATCAATAGAATAAAATTGATTCGACTTTTAATATATCTCTAAGCAATTCTAATTGATTCGTATACATTATTTTTTGCAAACGCGTTTATTCAAAAATAATCTATTGGAATTTATTCATTTTAAACGTATTTTATAGCTGTGTGTGTACGGAAGGATTAGTATTGGTAATTAGAATCTTCAAAATGATAAATTTCTTATTCATACGGAAAATAATGACGATAATAATAATTTTCATTAAACATTTATGAAATAATCAAGACTGTCATTTCTATTACGTTGATATAAATTTTCCAAATATGATTTCGGAATAAATTTTTGTTAAAAACAACTGATAAAATAGATTTATTTATCCAGTTTTTTTAACGTTATTTCATATAATTTTTACAATTATTGAATAAAAAATTGTCATTTCATTATTTAATCTATGAAAAATGAAAAAAAAATCTATTGAATTATTACGCTATTTTAATTCTTATTTATTTTTATTGAAAGACTTATCAATTACTGTGTTGATCTTAAATTATTTACTTTACAAACATTGTTTCAATAAACTATAAGCATATATCAGTGCAAAACATTTTAAGTCAAAAGAATTTATCTCCTATCTCTAAACATTGTTAAAGTTGCATCATACAGATTTAAATTTTTAACACGATTTCCGAATGTAATTTTAGTAACAATTTTTTAATTATATTTGTAGGAAAATTTTAATTTAATGTTTACTTCGTTACGTGTAAAAGAGAAGATACATATCTCGTTTTAAAAGTAAATTCATATTCTTAATGACTTCCTAAATCAAGACACTATACAACACTCATTATATGCAGATATTCCAGTGACGCGTTTTAGCGAATTAAAAATTTATACAAAAGCGTAATTATTATCATCAGTAGAAGTAAACTTTTTAGATTACAGAATCGCATTTTATAATTGCTTCGAAAATACTGTAGTAAAGGGAGTCGTGAAGAGTATAATCTTATTTTTAAACTGTTTGCTGACTTCTTTTATATTTATCAAATTACAAACTTTACATAAACAAAAAAAAATGTTTTAATTAATTCTCTCGAATTATTTTATCAATAGTTTTAAATTCAAAACTGTATTCATATTTTCTTCATTTTCCATATTTTTACACCGTAAAAGCATATTACATTAATAAATATTTTAATAAATTCTAGAATTGATACAACATTATCTGATAATCTCTTAAAACAAATTATACTTTTATCTTTTATGTTATTTCATAATGGAATTTACTTATCTATAACAAAATATTTCTATAAATTATTAACTATTAAATATAATCTGGAAATTGATAAAAATATTTACCATTTGATATTATTTGATGTTATATGTTCTGCATTCTACAAATACAATAAAATGAATTCGTAGAAATTATAGATTGAACATATCAGTTAAATCTGTTCTTGTTCTAACTTTCATATTTACTTAATTTCATACATCTGATGCACCCATCAGTAGTCGAATAGATAAAACCATTGAGTAATAGTTTGCCGTTTTGCTCTTGATCAGCAGGCGGGCCATGCGGAGTTTTCTAGACTTTCTTCACCCCCAATACTAAATAGATGTCAGTTTTCCATAAAAAGAACTTCCGGGAGGCATCCTCTCTTGATAGATCGCCCATGTTTTGCATTGTCGTATCCCATCAAAACCAAGCTTACATTCGATTCTCTTTGTCAGCTTCCATGATCATATCTTCTTTTTGCTATACTTGAATTTTTGTATAGAATAGATTTCAACAAATTTTTGGTATGTTAGTAATTCACGTTGTCACTGTTTCCTTACAGAATTCTAATGTGAATTGGTCATATCGATATAATTTAGTTATTAAAACCATTAAATATTGGTTTTTCTTCTAATTCATAAATTTTTAACTGATCATTTACAAAAATCAAGATACATGTAATATTGATATATGAAGAATTCTATATAAAAACAAGAGTGTATAAATCTGAAAAATATGTGCTGCTCATCTCAGGAACTGCTGATCTGAACAGTGTAAAACTTTAACCAGCAGAAACTTGTATTATTTATCCGATAAAACAATTTAAAAACTTATTTTTTAAAATTACATCAAACCAAAACAAGAAAGAGTTACTAAGCGTTGTAAATCTTTATTCACAGAAAATGGCTCATGACTGCTCTACAGCATCCCACAGCATCCATGAAATTTAGGTCCGAAGATCTTGCTAACCACTTCATGAGACGAATATCTTTACAATCAAGAAAGTAATTGACGAGTGCAGCCTTGTAGGCATGAGCATTATCGTCCATAAAAGTAGAATCTGCACCCACATCACATCTTCCAAATATCACGAGGGATTTCAAAACCTCGTCTTAGAGCTTAACCTTTTTGCAGTCACTGTCGTAATTAGGCAGGTTCAACGGGGCACAGTCACAAGACCTAAAAGAGGCACTGAAATGGTTATCAAAAAAATTGTCATGATTATATTTTGACTTTAAAATTTTAAATTTAAAGGTCTTGGGATCCGATTTCAAGAACGTTTGTGGTTAAAGTTAAAAATTAATTGACCATTTCTATCGTTTTTATTTTTATATTTTCCAAAAATGTGGGACCCAAAAATATAATCTTTCACAGTGCATATAAAAAGCTCGTTATGACACTGCTTGCAGCAAGGTCAAGCAAAAGCATGGACAATAAGCATAATACCACCTAGGGTTTCTCATTTCCCGGTCTTTTGCTTGTCCCGGGATCCCGGGATAAAAGTGAACTGTTTCCCGGGATCCCGGGAAATCCCGGGATAGAATTAATTATTTTTAAGGTATACAAAATATCTTGAAATCAAATGATATAATTATTTTCCATTTTTTAAAGTAATTTTAAAGTTTTGTAACCTCCAAAATCATATTAATAATGCTGTGTAAGGTCTATAGGCCTATAATAAAAATTACCTTTAAATAAAGTAGAAATTTTCACAAATAGAAAAAAATTAATTAAAGTTTGCTGGAAACTGCATACAACAACAACAAAAAA
>NW_019384478.1:743321-769290 GCF_000671375.1 Centruroides sculpturatus
AAAACTCAAGACAGCGTAAGCACAATTATTCCAGATATTACAGGTTCCGACAAGTAAAGAATTTTTATAGTCCTGCCACAAATAAGCTATATATTGATTATTGATCATTTGTGACATGCTATAACGAGCAAAAATTTAAAAAAAACTAATAGGTAGGTTTAAAATTAATAAATACAAATGTATTCTGACAATGAATGAGTTAATTATGCTTTCTATTTGCAAAATTCCTCAACCTTAACGCAAAATAAGAAAAAAAATGAATTTTTAAGAAATTTGCGGGATTTCCCGGGATAAGAAAAATTTCCCGGGATATTTCCCGGGTTAAAAAAACAACCGGGATCCCGGGATCCCGGAATCCCGTTTGAGAAACCCTAATACCACCGCAAACCATGATACCATCAACTCCAAACTGGTTTCTTTCCACGATGTTCAATAGAGTGTATCGGGTTTTCCACTCTCTCTAGATTCTAATCCGAAGAAAATCATTTTGTAGCATGTACCTGAAGTTCTATCTATGTATTAGAAAGTTATGCTTATTTTTAAATATAAGTATATAAATTATTTCAAATTTCATCTGCTCAGGACCATCCCGAGAACTCTATCTTTCTTCCATTTCTTCTTTTTTAGCTTAAACTGAGTATGCTCTTACTTCTCTATTTTATAACTACATACTAAAAATTATATAAATTATAATATTTATAAATATTTATATGAATTTAGTACTTGAATATCCTAGCTTTAGTTACAACATTCCTGTGGATATAATCATAAAGCAATTAAAAATACTGTATTATAATAAATATTCATTTAGTTACATTACGATTATGTTATTTTTCAAGTACTAGAATCTGAACTTTAAAAATCAAACAATATACAGTATCTTACAAAATAAATTCTTAGAAAAATTTTTAAAATAGACCTACGATCTAAAATGAAATTCAGTGTATCATAAAAGTTTAAATCGAAAAAGTTCAGTATAAAAGTGGATAAAAGTATGAACAAATTGGATGTCGTGTTGTTTTGTAAAGGAATTTACAGGTGAAATAGAGAGAAATTTCTCTTTTTTAAAATATTTGTTTAATTAACATATAGACTCTATATACCATATAGATTAAATTTATTAATTAAATGAGCAAACATTTATTGTGACATAGTCAGCAATAAAGTCGTGCAGATCATCTCTGTAACTCCTTTCAGGGGAAAATTTTGAATTAAAATAATGTGACTACCGATTTGTATTGGAAGTTCGTATGTAGTTAATGCGGCCTCCTGTCCATAAGGTTTTCATATCTGGTTTTATCTTTCATGTATCTAATTCCGTTCTGAGATTAAGGAAAGACAGCTAGACAGACGGATAGTCAGATGACGATTGAAATTTATTGATCTACAATCTGTTTTTTTTTATCAAATTGCAACCCAATAATAACACGGAATTTATTTTAACTAGCAAAATAGACAAAAATATTCATTTTGAAACAAGCTTTTGGTAAATAAAAAATTCATCTAATTCACTTAAGTTACTTTATTTTTGTCTGCCTGTTTGTTTATATAATTCGTCACCAAAATTATAGGGATACAAAATAAATATTTGCAGGATATATCTTAATTTATAAGAGTATTTAAAATTTTATTTCCGTTCAACATTATAAAGTAAAATAGATAATGAAAATTCGTACTTTGCTTCTCTTTATAAATAAAGGAACAGGTAAAAAAATATTTGCTAATTAGTTCGATGTCACGGTCGTTAGAATTTTGAATCACATACATACTGAATAAAATCTCTATTTTCATAAATGTTATTCATCTCTTCTTTCTTAATTTTANTAAAACATTGTCTATCCAAACTTCTCAATTTTCACCATCATTTAAAATTAAAACTTTAGTTTTGACAAGCTTTTAAGCTTGTAATAAACAAGATTATGATAAAATCCAAGAATGCTAATTAATCCTATGCAAGAGAATTATTCATTCATTTATCTTTACTCACAAAAGAATTAATTAGTAAGATATAAGTAAGATAAATAGAAAGTAAAAGAAATCATCCACATAATAATTTCACAAGTTTTGATCTTTCAATTCCACATCATCTGCAGTTGAAGATGCAATTGCAGTAAAATTGATTTTTATTTTAAAAAAAGGTATGAACTGTTTTGACAAATAGAATCACAACTTTATTCATATTCATTCTCTAATTTAATTTCATTTTAATGTCAAAAGAAAATAAATTGTGGAATATGACAAGAAACTGGAACCTATATATTAAGAAATTACACATAGGAAAGGAAAGGATCTAGTATTGATATATAAAAGAGGCAGCACAATATACCAAATGTTACAAAATGATAAAGACACTATAGATCGGACCAGAACTCCGGGAATTTATGGCATATCATTAACAGATGACAGATTCGTAAAGAATTTAATATAATAGGAGCCACAAAAATATCTCTTAACAGCTGGATTAAAGAACAGATATGATATTGAGAAAGGAAAGCAAACAACAATGCTTTCCACATATGATTCGGAATTAGGTATTAATGCTAGACTGGAGCACGCAGCATTGATTAAGAAGTGTTTTAATAGAGAAACTAAATTTTTTGAGATATTACAGATATTTAAAACAGCTTTGAAAAAGAAGTGCATTAATATAAGAGATTTTAGATTCGTTATAAAGTGCTTGGAAAGCTTTTTATGATATCTAAAGAAAACAAGTTTATTACAATAACTTAGTTAAACGATGGGTTATTAATATAAAATTATGTAGAATATATTAATTGTAAGATTTTTTTGTAGATCGAATAAAATGTATAGTAAAACTTGTGTAAACCAGAATCTCACGGTGTCGAATATTTTTTTCGATTTGACAGATTTCTATTTTGAACAGGTTCTTTTTTTAACATAGAAAATCGCTCTGTTTTTTTTTCAGTTTAACTTGGTTCCCTTTTTATTCGGGTTCCATCTTGGACAGTTTCCGTACACATTGCAATTTAAGTAAATATTTTAACATTAACATAACCAGAAGAAAGTAATTCTTATAAAACCCGGAATCGGACAATTAATTACGGCACAAATATGAGATTCGCATTGCACAATTCAATACATTTCGAGTCCAGCTTGATGTTGAAATTTGCGCTGTAGCGATATAGTTTTGTATTACAGTACAATATTTAATTCTTAGATATATTTTACACCAAGGCTTCTTAAACTTTTTCTATTCGCGAACTCCTTTTAACCGAGAAAATTGTACGCCACTCCCATTATATAAAATAAGTATACAAACAAAATTATTTACTGATAATAAACCATAAAACAATTTTACCATTTATTAAAGACAAATGCAAATTTGCATAGTTATGATACAGGTGTGCTTGTTTATTTTTACATAATGAATTAAATCTTAGCTAAATATTTGATACTGCAGGACGCAAGACACCTTTAACGATTTTTAGAGTTGACCAACATTTTCATTTTATAATTATCAATGCTGAAAACACCGCTTCGCGTAAATACGTAGTACAAAATTTTATTGTTGTCAAACTATTTGTGACCTCACATTTCCAATAGTGTAAACCTTGGCTTCCTAAGCCAAAATTGGAAATGTGTTTAATTTTATCCTTTTAGAGAAATCACTGTTTTTTTTACTACAATACTGATTGTTTTAAGTTTACACGTGATTCGTATTAAGCTTCCAGAGTACTCGCTAAATTAACTGTTTTATTGTAAATATGTTTTACTCGTGCTGAAAATACGTGAATGATGAATATCAAACAGGACAAAATCTCTTTGATTAAATTTTCCTGTATCTATTTGTCTTGATCTGAAATATTATGTATGATTATTACTTTTATCATGTTTACACATATATTCACTTCTATTATTCTGCGTTATCACAACTTCGTGTTTAATAATAATTACGCTTAAACGTGGAATTTTTAAATTGAATACATACTTTAAACATCATGAAACATTTTATTACGCCATCAGATCATAAAACTTTCTAAATTTTAGTAAATACAATATATTATAAAGTTGCATACTGTATTTACATAATATATACTGTATTATACTGTATACATAATACAGTATACATAATACAGTATATATTACATATTCTAATGTAAGGAATATATACATATTTACAGTAGAATATCAAGAATCAATAGAATAAAATTGATTCGACTTTTAATATATCTCTAAGCAATTCTAATTGATTCGTATACATTATTTTTTGCAAACGCGTTTATTCAAAAATAATCTATTGGAATTTATTCATTTTAAACGTATTTTATAGCTGTGTGTGTACGGAAGGATTAGTATTGGTAATTAGAATCTTCAAAATGATAAATTTCTTATTCATACGGAAAATAATGACGATAATAATAATTTTCATTAAACATTTATGAAATAATCAAGACTGTCATTTCTATTACGTTGATATAAATTTTCCAAATATGATTTCGGAATAAATTTTTGTTAAAAACAACTGATAAAATAGATTTATTTATCCAGTTTTTTTAACGTTATTTCATATAATTTTTACAATTATTGAATAAAAAATTGTCATTTCATTATTTAATCTATGAAAAATGAAAAAAAAATCTATTGAATTATTACGCTATTTTAATTCTTATTTATTTTTATTGAAAGACTTATCAATTACTGTGTTGATCTTAAATTATTTACTTTACAAACATTGTTTCAATAAACTATAAGCATATATCAGTGCAAAACATTTTAAGTCAAAAGAATTTATCTCCTATCTCTAAACATTGTTAAAGTTGCATCATACAGATTTAAATTTTTAACACGATTTCCGAATGTAATTTTAGTAACAATTTTTTAATTATATTTGTAGGAAAATTTTAATTTAATGTTTACTTCGTTACGTGTAAAAGAGAAGATACATATCTCGTTTTAAAAGTAAATTCATATTCTTAATGACTTCCTAAATCAAGACACTATACAACACTCATTATATGCAGATATTCCAGTGACGCGTTTTAGCGAATTAAAAATTTATACAAAAGCGTAATTATTATCATCAGTAGAAGTAAACTTTTTAGATTACAGAATCGCATTTTATAATTGCTTCGAAAATACTGTAGTAAAGGGAGTCGTGAAGAGTATAATCTTATTTTTAAACTGTTTGCTGACTTCTTTTATATTTATCAAATTACAAACTTTACATAAACAAAAAAAAATGTTTTAATTAATTCTCTCGAATTATTTTATCAATAGTTTTAAATTCAAAACTGTATTCATATTTTCTTCATTTTCCATATTTTTACACCGTAAAAGCATATTACATTAATAAATATTTTAATAAATTCTAGAATTGATACAACATTATCTGATAATCTCTTAAAACAAATTATACTTTTATCTTTTATGTTATTTCATAATGGAATTTACTTATCTATAACAAAATATTTCTATAAATTATTAACTATTAAATATAATCTGGAAATTGATAAAAATATTTACCATTTGATATTATTTGATGTTATATGTTCTGCATTCTACAAATACAATAAAATGAATTCGTAGAAATTATAGATTGAACATATCAGTTAAATCTGTTCTTGTTCTAACTTTCATATTTACTTAATTTCATACATCTGATGCACCCATCAGTAGTCGAATAGATAAAACCATTGAGTAATAGTTTGCCGTTTTGCTCTTGATCAGCAGGCGGGCCATGCGGAGTTTTCTAGACTTTCTTCACCCCCAATACTAAATAGATGTCAGTTTTCCATAAAAAGAACTTCCGGGAGGCATCCTCTCTTGATAGATCGCCCATGTTTTGCATTGTCGTATCCCATCAAAACCAAGCTTACATTCGATTCTCTTTGTCTACTTCCATGATCATATCTTCTTTTTGCTATACTTGAATTTTTGTATAGAATAGATTTCAACAAATTTTTGGTATGTTAGTAATTCACGTTGTCACTGTTTCCTTACAGAATTCTAATGTGAATTGGTCATATCGATATAATTTAGTTATTAAAACCATTAAATATTGGTTTTTCTTCTAATTCATAAATTTTTAACTGATCATTTACAAAAATCAAGATACATGTAATATTGATATATGAAGAATTCTATATAAAAACAAGAGTGTATAAATCTGAAAAATATGTGCTGCTCATCTCAGGAACTGCTGATCTGAACAGTGTAAAACTTTAACCAGCAGAAACTTGTATTATTTATCCGATAAAACAATTTAAAAACTTATTTTTTAAAATTACATCAAACCAAAACAAGAAAGAGTTACTAAGCGTTGTAAATCTTTATTCACAGAAAATGGCTCATGACTGCTCTACAGCATCCCACAGCATCCATGAAATTTAGGTCCGAAGATCTTGCTAACCACTTCATGAGACGAATATCTTTACAATCAAGAAAGTAATTGACGAGTGCAGCCTTGTAGGCATGAGCATTATCGTCCATAAAAGTAGAATCTGCACCCACATCACATCTTCCAAATATCACGAGGGATTTCAAAACCTCGTCTTAGAGCTTAACCTTTTTGCAGTCACTGTCGTAATTAGGCAGGTTCAACGGGGCACAGTCACAAGACCTAAAAGAGGCACTGAAATGGTTATCAAAAAAATTGTCATGATTATATTTTGACTTTAAAATTTTAAATTTAAAGGTCTTGGGATCCGATTTCAAGAACGTTTGTGGTTAAAGTTAAAAATTAATTGACCATTTCTATCGTTTTTATTTTTATATTTTCCAAAAATGTGGGACCCAAAAATATAATCTTTCACAGTGCATATAAAAAGCTCGTTATGACACTGCTTGCAGCAAGGTCAAGCAAAAGCATGGACAATAAGCATAATACCACCTAGGGTTTCTCATTTCCCGGTCTTTTGCTTGTCCCGGGATCCCGGGATAAAAGTGAACTGTTTCCCGGGATCCCGGGAAATCCCGGGATAGAATTAATTATTTTTAAGGTATACAAAATATCTTGAAATCAAATGATATAATTATTTTCCATTTTTTAAAGTAATTTTAAAGTTTTGTAACCTCCAAAATCATATTAATAATGCTGTGTAAGGTCTATAGGCCTATAATAAAAATTACCTTTAAATAAAGTAGAAATTTTCACAAATAGAAAAAAATTAATTAAAGTTTGCTGGAAACTGCATACAACAACAACAAAAAAAATGTTTTGAATTGAGTTAAAAATTAAAAAAATGAACTTCTAATTTAGAAGGTAATTTTCGTTTTTTAAATAAAATATAATACAAAATATTGCAAACTTTTATAAGATTTTAAAAAGCAAAGATGGTCAATACTCCGATAACTCACTCTAATTCTTATTTTAGTAATGAAAAGTCTTGCCACCGAGAATGCCCTTTCCGATTCAATTGATGTGATTGGAATAGTGTTTAATGCATTTAAGAGAAGACAGATATTATGTGTTTTTTCACCTGTAGCCTGGAAGATTTCGAGTTCGTTTTCGAGATTGTAGTACTTCTTTCGCTCTCTAGTATTCTTGATTTGTCTACCTTGGCTGCTTTAATAGCGGCATCAAGCTTAGAGCTCGATAATTCGGCAATTCATTTGGCTTTAATAATCAGGTTTATGAAGAAAAACTTCATACTTGCAGACTTTGTACTCGTTTGTATCCTTGCCCAATTTGCACAATCTGGCGTCAGGCATTTATTGAAGCTACTGGGCATGGTTAAAACTCAAGACAGCGTAAGCACAATTATTCCAGATATTACAGGTTCCGACAAGTAAAGAATTTTTATAGTCCTGCCACAAATAAGCTATATATTGATTATTGATCATTTGTGACATGCTATAACGAGCAAAAATTTAAAAAAAACTAATAGGTAGGTTTAAAATTAATAAATACAAATGTATTCTGACAATGAATGAGTTAATTATGCTTTCTATTTGCAAAATTCCTCAACCTTAACGCAAAATAAGAAAAAAAATGAATTTTTAAGAAATTTGCGGGATTTCCCGGGATAAGAAAAATTTCCCGGGATATTTCCCGGGTTAAAAAAACAACCGGGATCCCGGGATCCCGGAATCCCGTTTGAGAAACCCTAATACCACCGCAAACCATGATACCATCAACTCCAAACTGGTTTCTTTCCACGATGTTCAATAGAGTGTATCGGGTTTTCCACTCTCTCTAGATTCTAATCCGAAGAAAATCATTTTGTAGCATGTACCTGAAGTTCTATCTATGTATTAGAAAGTTATGCTTATTTTTAAATATAAGTATATAAATTATTTCAAATTTCATCTGCTCAGGACCATCCCGAGAACTCTATCTTTCTTCCATTTCTTCTTTTTTAGCTTAAACTGAGTATGCTCTTACTTCTCTATTTTATAACTACATACTAAAAATTATATAAATTATAATATTTATAAATATTTATATGAATTTAGTACTTGAATATCCTAGCTTTAGTTACAACATTCCTGTGGATATAATCATAAAGCAATTAAAAATACTGTATTATAATAAATATTCATTTAGTTACATTACGATTATGTTATTTTTCAAGTACTAGAATCTGAACTTTAAAAATCAAACAATATACAGTATCTTACAAAATAAATTCTTAGAAAAAGTTTTAAAATAGACCTACGATCTAAAATGAAATTCAGTGTATCATAAAAGTTTAAATCGAAAAAGTTCAGTATAAAAGTGGATAAAAGTATGAACAAATTGGATGTCGTGTTGTTTTGTAAAGGAATTTACAGGTGAAATAGAGAGAAATTTCTCTTTTTTAAAATATTTGTTTAATTAACATATAGACTCTATATACCATATAGATTAAATTTATTAATTAAATGAGCAAACATTTATTGTGACATAGTCAGCAATAAAGTCGTGCAGATCATCTCTGTAACTCCTTTCAGGGGAAAATTTTGAATTAAAATAATGTGACTACCGATTTGTATTGGAAGTTCGTATGTAGTTAATGCGGCCTCCTGTCCATAAGGTTTTCATATCTGGTTTTATCTTTCATGTATCTAATTCCGTTCTGAGATTAAGGAAAGACAGCTAGACAGACGGATAGTCAGATGACGATTGAAATTTATTGATCTACAATCTGTTTTTTTTTATCAAATTGCAACCCAATAATAACACGGAATTTATTTTAACTAGCAAAATAGACAAAAATATTCATTTTGAAACAAGCTTTTGGTAAATAAAAAATTCATCTAATTCACTTAAGTTACTTTATTTTTGTCTGCCTGTTTGTTTATATAATTCGTCACCAAAATTATAGGGATACAAAATAAATATTTGCAGGATATATCTTAATTTATAAGAGTATTTAAAATTTTATTTCCGTTCAACATTATAAAGTAAAATAGATAATGAAAATTCGTACTTTGCTTCTCTTTATAAATAAAGGAACAGGTAAAAAAATATTTGCTAATTAGTTCGATGTCACGGTCGTTAGAATTTTGAATCACATACATACTGAATAAAATCTCTATTTTCATAAATGTTATTCATCTCTTCTTTCTTAATTTTACAAAATTTACTTTTAAAAAAATAATTTTTGAAATTATTTTTATAAAATTTAAGAAATAAATTTAAAATTCTAATTTTTTTCATTTTAAATCAGTTGATAATTTCTATATATTACTTCTCGAATATCTCACTGAATACAATATTCTGAACAGAAAATTTTTTCCAGCTATTTTTATGAAGATTCTATTTTTAAATGACGTTATTATTAAAAATGAAGCCTTGACACCTCTGTACCGCTTGAAGAAAAAAGATTATGATATATTATAGTTTATTAATAATCTCTAACATTAAAATAATTAAATATCTTGTTCAGATAAAGTTTTTAATGATAATAGAAAATGAGTAAAATTATAATTCTATTAGACATACAGTTAAGATAACGTGTGATGTAAGATTATTCTAAAATAGAAATAAAATTCACAATGTCAATTATTTTCTAAAATATTTAATTCGGCAAATTTCAGAAAAGCCACAACCAAAAGTTTTTCATTCTGTGATATTTTGTGGATGTTTTCTACGGAGACTAAAAAGGATTTTCTTTATCGTCCTTAAAACCTTTTGCAGAATATTGACATTTAGTGTTAAAATTCTTAGATAAATGTATGTTTTAAATGCTGTAAATTGAGAAAAGAATGTTTTAAATTTCAAGAATTAAAATCAAAATTGTAAATAAAATTATTTTTTGTTTAAATAAGAGACTGTTTTGTATTCTTTGAGAGGAAAATAAAATAACTGTTATTAATAAATATGTATATTGTTTGCGACGGTGAGCTTTTCGAACCATCGGCTTACCAATTTCAAAAACTTAACTTTGAGTCTTGGCTATTGGAAATTTTAATAAATTATTTCACTTAGATGTATTATTTAGTTACTTTCTTTTGTACACAAGAGCAAACATATTACATAAACTGTTGGAGATTTAGAAATCAAAATTAAGGAGCTTTATCATTTTGTCACTTCCAGTGGGAACAGATAAAATATAAAATTGAATAATTTTATTCTTATAAATTTTAGGTTATGACGCATTTTTTTCAATAAAGATGTTGTTTAAATATAACATATGTATAGCTGACTGTATTTTACACATTAAAAATATATTGAAGAAACGTAATTAGATTTCGCATTTTAAACTGTTTTGCATATGTTCACAGAGGATAGCATCTAATAAAAAATCGTCTCAGTAAAGGAAGCTGTTCCCTGAACACTGGTAGTTCTGTCACGCCTCCCCAGGAAGGGCTGGCCACGTGGAGTTTACCAGGTTTTGTTCACGTCTCTAACGCTTCAATAGGAGCCAGTTATTTTTAAAAGACTTCCCGGAAGACATTTCCCCATCTCTTAGCGAGTGATTTCGTGTGGTCAAGCAAAAAAGCGTCGATCGGCTCTTTGGAGGATAAACGACTACGCGATAAATTCCATATTAATCCCGATACCAGAGAAGGAAGATTGTGTTCTTCGTGATTTTAAGTGACGGATGTGAAGACGCATTTAGTTTCCTCAATACATTTATAATAGATGTATGATACATTTATAATAGATGTACGTTTATACTTAAGTATCCTATATGAATTCCCTATGAAATTGAATATGGTCTTCTGATAAAGAGTTCCTCTTGGTTTAGTCACTGTTAGCGTTAGCGTAGTGTTTTAGTGGAAAATGATACAAAGAACAAAAAATTTCATTTGAATGTAAAGTTTAACGCTTATTGCAAAGTTATACTCTGTACTATTATTACTAAATGCTATTCCGCATAAGCCTATATTAAATACGTACCTCAAAATCGTCACGATAAAAAATTCAGCAACGAGTTGCGTAACTTTCCCGGCAAAAACATTTAAAATTTGTGATGATGCCATCTGTTATGATATAAAAAGTTTTTAAATAAAATATTATTTATTATTATAAAATGTTAAAAAGCTTAATTTCGAGAGTCTAGATGTGTTTATAAAAAAAATTGTAAATTCTAATAAGAGTAAAATCTTCGTTATGTCCTATCCCAGTCGAGATGACAAATATACCCCTCTCTATCTTCTCACACCCTCAACTTTTAACCACCAAAATTTAATAGCACTAATCACCTAATACATAAAGTTTTCTGCAAAGTTTCGAAAATTTTTGACAAAAAGCACAAGATTTATTAAGCTTTAAAGTAGGTGCCAAAATCGTGTTCGCCAAAATCGTGCCTGCCAAAAACACACTAATATCCATTTTCATACATAGGCTAATGTGGCGATAATATAGTAAAAGCTGGACCAATGAAATTTGATGGTCTAACCTGTTATTTGAATAAAAATCATATTAAATCATATGACCAACTAATGTGGCTATAATTCCCGATTTAAGAGAGAAATTCCTGCATTTGTCATCAATCTTGCTATCCATCAAATGCTTGGCGAGACGCACAAACATCCAGCTTTAGGGGCACAACGTAAATAATGTTCCTCGTGAAGGTAGAAGACTTTTGACGCCCTCGATTCACTGACTGGACGAAGCTATTATATTGTATAAAGTGCGATTGAACAGTCTGTCGGAAGATGGAATTGCTTTCGCACGTGTGCATTATAAGTCAACCAATAGTGCAATACAATTTCCCAATATAGCTTGAATGATATCTCTGAAGCCACCAAATAGTAGTTTCAGAGGTATCACTAAAGTTCTCTGGGTCCACTGAAAGAATCTCTCATGCGTAAACTATACGAACAACGGCTAAAATTCAACTTACTTTTACAACGTTGCTTCTGATGAATTGTAAACTTGATGCCTCCGGAACTGAAAAATCGTGCGAGAAATTATATGAAGCAGTCATACAGAGCTCAGATTTTATACAAAAAAATTTACTCATCAGTGAAATATTGTGCAATAATGTATTCCAGAAGAAAAAGCGGTGCCGAGCACATCAACTGTTGCGCAGCAATTGGATTGAGATGATTTACAATTGTCACAATTCACTTTTTATAGTAGCTTGTACATCGTAAAATGCATCCTGTTTCGGTGTACAATGTAGTTAGGCCTAATTGTAATTATAAATTCTTAAAAAAATAAGGTTAATGGGTCAATGGAAATTTAAAAATTAAACGTTAATAAATATTTAAGTGAATGCTGATCTAAAGAAAAACAATCGACTATCCTCCTCTTGTCCGAGTATCTTTTGTGTAACAATCTTACTCTTGTTGACTTCCGGTAGATTATAAAGTTTAAAGCGAAGCAGAGTAAGGCAGTTGAAGGAATGTGAGTCAGGGGAAAGTGGAGACAGATATACAATACCCGAAAAAGTGTACCGCTTTGGCTCGCAAAAAAAAATATGGCCACTTTAATACATCGAATTAAAGCATAAGAAAGTGCTCAGTTTTTATTTCTGATTTTTAAAAAACAATTAGCATTATAATAAATTTTATCTCTGTTTTCACAATGATTATTTCGGATCAGATAAGACCTCGCCAGATGTGAGTAAGTTGGAGATAGATTTTAGGCTGATATCTGGTCAGATAGTATTGTTAGCTTTCTTTTCTTTAGTACAAAAACAATTATTTTTGCACTAAAGAAAATATATACCGTATAAACAACCAATAATGTTTTTATAGAAATGTTAATTTAATTTTCAATTCCAAAGTTTTTGGTAAACACAGAGACACATTCGATTCGTGTGTTTATTTTTAACTTTAAATATATGATTTTCCGGAGTAAAGCTGAGTACTTCGGATAGTATTTTATAAGATATATTATTTCCTTCCTGCATACCTTCTGAAAATTTTTGGATCCGCCGTTAGATAAAGAGTTTCATAAGAATAATACAGAATTTGGGCAATTAGATTATAATTCTGCGAAGATCGATGTTTGGAAGAACTTCAAAAACGTATCGGATATAAAAATAAATAAATAGAAAGTTGATTAATTTAATTTGTTATTAAATGAGTACTTGTGTATTGTTTAAAAATAAAAATAATTAATCTGATGTCGATCGCTTTTATCTTTGTATAAACTACGAAATAATAATTAGAGCACATGCTGTAAGCTACTTGGGAATTTTTATCGACAATAAACTTTAGTGGGCGTACTAAATTGAAAGTTTGACTACANTTCTAGACTTTCTTCACCCCCAATACTAAATAGATGTCAGTTTTCCATAAAAAGAACTTCCGGGAGGCATCCTCTCTTGATAGATCGCCCATGTTTTGCATTGTCGTATCCCATCAAAACCAAGCTTACATTCGATTCTCTTTGTCAGCTTCCATGATCATATCTTCTTTTTGCTATACTTGAATTTTTGTATAGAATAGATTTCAACAAATTTTTGGTATGTTAGTAATTCACGTTGTCACTGTTTCCTTACAGAATTCTAATGTGAATTGGTCATATCGATATAATTTAGTTATTAAAACCATTAAATATTGGTTTTTCTTCTAATTCATAAATTTTTAACTGATCATTTACAAAAATCAAGATACATGTAATATTGATATATGAAGAATTCTATATAAAAACAAGAGTGTATAAATCTGAAAAATATGTGCTGCTCATCTCAGGAACTGCTGATCTGAACAGTGTAAAACTTTAACCAGCAGAAACTTGTATTATTTATCCGATAAAACAATTTAAAAACTTATTTTTTAAAATTACATCAAACCAAAACAAGAAAGAGTTACTAAGCGTTGTAAATCTTTATTCACAGAAAATGGCTCATGACTGCTCTACAGCATCCCACAGCATCCATGAAATTTAGGTCCGAAGATCTTGCTAACCACTTCATGAGACGAATATCTTTACAATCAAGAAAGTAATTGACGAGTGCAGCCTTGTAGGCATGAGCATTATCGTCCATAAAAGTAGAATCTGCACCCACATCACATCTTCCAAATATCACGAGGGATTTCAAAACCTCGTCTTAGAGCTTAACCTTTTTGCAGTCACTGTCGTAATTAGGCAGGTTCAACGGGGCACAGTCACAAGACCTAAAAGAGGCACTGAAATGGTTATCAAAAAAATTGTCATTATTATATTTTGACTTTAAAATTTTAAATTTAAAGGTCTTGGGATCCGATTTCAAGAACGTTTGTGGTTAAAGTTAAAAATTAATTGACCATTTCTATCGTTTTTATTTTTATATTTTCCAAAAATGTGGGACCCAAAAATATAATCTTTCACAGTGCATATAAAAAGCTCGTTATGACACTGCTTGCAGCAATGGTCAAGCAAAAGCATGGACAATAAGCATAATACCACCTAGGGTTTCTCATTTCCCGGTCTTTTGGTAGTCCCGGGATAGAATTAATTATTTTTAAGGTATACAATTTTTTAACGTTATTTCATATAATTTTTACAATTATTGAATAAAAAATTGTCATTTCATTATTTAATCTATGAAAAATGAAAAAAAAATCTATTGAATTATTACGCTATTTTAATTCTTATTTATTTTTATTGAAAGACTTATCAATTACTGTGTTGATCTTAAATTATTTACTTTACAAACATTGTTTCAATAAACTATAAGCATATATCAGTGCAAAACATTTTAAGTCAAAAGAATTTATCTCCTATCTCTAAACATTGTTAAAGTTGCATCATACAGATTTAAATTTTTAACACGATTTCCGAATGTAATTTTAGTAACAATTTTTTAATTATATTTGTAGGAAAATTTTAATTTAATGTTTACTTCGTTACGTGTAAAAGAGAAGATACATATCTCGTTTTAAAAGTAAATTCATATTCTTAATGACTTCCTAAATCAAGACACTATACAACACTCATTATATGCAGATATTCCAGTGACGCGTTTTAGCGAATTAAAAATTTATACAAAAGCGTAATTATTATCATCAGTAGAAGTAAACTTTTTAGATTACAGAATCGCATTTTATAATTGCTTCGAAAATACTGTAGTAAAGGGAGTCGTGAAGAGTATAATCTTATTTTTAAACTGTTTGCTGACTTCTTTTATATTTATCAAATTACAAACTTTACATAAACAAAAAAAAATGTTTTAATTAATTCTCTCGAATTATTTTATCAATAGTTTTAAATTCAAAACTGTATTCATATTTTCTTCATTTTCCATATTTTTACACCGTAAAAGCATATTACATTAATAAATATTTTAATAAATTCTAGAATTGATACAACATTATCTGATAATCTCTTAAAACAAATTATACTTTTATCTTTTATGTTATTTCATAATGGAATTTACTTATCTATAACAAAATATTTCTATAAATTATTAACTATTAAATATAATCTGGAAATTGATAAAAATATTTACCATTTGATATTATTTGATGTTATATGTTCTGCATTCTACAAATACAATAAAATGAATTCGTAGAAATTATAGATTGAACATATCAGTTAAATCTGTTCTTGTTCTAACTTTCATATTTACTTAATTTCATACATCTGATGCACCCATCAGTAGTCGAATAGATAAAACCATTGAGTAATAGTTTGCCGTTTTGCTCTTGATCAGCAGGCGGGCCATGCGGAGTTTTCTAGACTTTCTTCACCCCCAATACTAAATAGATGTCAGTTTTCCATAAAAAGAACTTCCGGGAGGCATCCTCTCTTGATAGATCGCCCATGTTTTGCATTGTCGTATCCCATCAAAACCAAGCTTACATTCGATTCTCTTTGTCAGCTTCCATGATCATATCTTCTTTTTGCTATACTTGAATTTTTGTATAGAATAGATTTCAACAAATTTTTGGTATGTTAGTAATTCACGTTGTCACTGTTTCCTTACAGAATTCTAATGTGAATTGGTCATATCGATATAATTTAGTTATTAAAACCATTAAATATTGGTTTTTCTTCTAATTCATAAATTTTTAACTGATCATTTACAAAAATCAAGATACATGTAATATTGATATATGAAGAATTCTATATAAAAACAAGAGTGTATAAATCTGAAAAATATGTGCTGCTCATCTCAGGAACTGCTGATCTGAACAGTGTAAAACTTTAACCAGCAGAAACTTGTATTATTTATCCGATAAAACAATTTAAAAACTTATTTTTTAAAATTACATCAAACCAAAACAAGAAAGAGTTACTAAGCGTTGTAAATCTTTATTCACAGAAAATGGCTCATGACTGCTCTACAGCATCCCACAGCATCCATGAAATTTAGGTCCGAAGATCTTGCTAACCACTTCATGAGACGAATATCTTTACAATCAAGAAAGTAATTGACGAGTGCAGCCTTGTAGGCATGAGCATTATCGTCCATAAAAGTAGAATCTGCACCCACATCACATCTTCCAAATATCACGAGGGATTTCAAAACCTCGTCTTAGAGCTTAACCTTTTTGCAGTCACTGTCGTAATTAGGCAGGTTCAACGGGGCACAGTCACAAGACCTAAAAGAGGCACTGAAATGGTTATCAAAAAAATTGTCATGATTATATTTTGACTTTAAAATTTTAAATTTAAAGGTCTTGGGATCCGATTTCAAGAACGTTTGTGGTTAAAGTTAAAAATTAATTGACCATTTCTATCGTTTTTATTTTTATATTTTCCAAAAATGTGGGACCCAAAAATATAATCTTTCACAGTGCATATAAAAAGCTCGTTATGACACTGCTTGCAGCAAGGTCAAGCAAAAGCATGGACAATAAGCATAATACCACCTAGGGTTTCTCATTTCCCGGTCTTTTGCTTGTCCCGGGATCCCGGGATAAAAGTGAACTGTTTCCCGGGATCCCGGGAAATCCCGGGATAGAATTAATTATTTTTAAGGTATACAAAATATCTTGAAATCAAATGATATAATTATTTTCCATTTTTTAAAGTAATTTTAAAGTTTTGTAACCTCCAAAATCATATTAATAATGCTGTGTAAGGTCTATAGGCCTATAATAAAAATTACCTTTAAATAAAGTAGAAATTTTCACAAATAGAAAAAAATTAATTAAAGTTTGCTGGAAACTGCATNAAATAATTTCTTGTGAATTGTGTTCAGTGATGAAAAACATTACAAGGACAAATATAAATCAGAAAAAAATTATCAGATCTAAGTTTAAATATAATAGGGAAAATTTGTCAAAAATTGAAAAAAAAAATAAATATAACTAATAGAAAACAAGTAAAAATGTATTTTTAATGCAAAAAAATTTTGTTCTAAAGAAATTGGATGGGTCAAACGCTCTGTGTAAGGTACAGAAAAATGAACGAAAGTACAATTTTTTACTTACACAGATTTATTTATCAATTTGATAAAGTTACAGTTGAGTATAAATAAAAATATATATCTACTCATTACTGGCGATAACTATTAAATAGCTAATATTAAATTGTTTTCTTCATTAATTGATTACTTGTCCAAAAAATTGTAGTTAATTTTCTATTTTTTAAATTATGAAACTGTATTCATTGTGTTTCATAATTGAAAATCCTATTGTTAGAAATAAGTGAAATACTATATGTTTATGCGATAAATCTATCTCGGACATATGATTTACCTGAAAAATGGCTATAAATTAAGAATTCACAAGTTTTTACCCGCTGATCATTCTATAAAAGTTTATTATGGACTCTTTTATTTAAAAATATGTTACTTTTAATTTTACTAGATAAGTTATAAGAAAAGGATGTTAATAATTGTTAATTAGTTTATTTAAAATATGAAATTATAATATTATAATATATAGGTAAATAACAATCAATTTTCCTGTAAAAAAATTCATAGAAAGTAACTTAAATCATTTAGGAAACAGAGTACGGAAAGATTTATCAATGTAGGTAATTTTTTTAGCGATATTGTTATTAAATTTAATAAATAAATATAGGAAAACACTGATTCATACAATTGACTTTTAACCCAAAACGAAAGCAATTGAAAACATATTGATTGATTGTCGATGATTCCGTAATGAAGAATCTTTTCTTGAAGAAAGAAAATGAATGAAGATGTCACAAGATATAAAAGGATCAAAGGATAAAGTAAATGTACATTAATGTACAGAAAATGTACATTAAAATGTTTCCTATAAAAGACTACTATTTATATCTCATATATAATACAATTTTAATTTATAGAAAACCAAAGAAATGCTATTTATATCCGAAACTTGCTTACAGCATTTACCACCTTCGCTATTTCAGATACACCTTCGAGATTTCAGATACAGTAAGAATTGGGTATTCTAATTATTAATAACTATATTATAAAATGTTTTACAATATTTTTATTGTCGTTAATAATATTAAAATAAAATACTTTTTCATCAAAAAGACACCTTAAACGTCTTATAACTAAACATTCTTAAAATATTGAATATACTTGTATTACTGATACAGAATATGATTTTCATAGAAATTAAGTAAAACTTTTAAAATTATTTTAATACAACAAATTTTGTTAATTGTTAATTATATTTAATTAGAACTGAGAATAATTCAATTTCAATTAAATTGAATTACTTAGCACTGAAATGCAACCCTAATACTGCATAACCTTGCGGCGACAAAATTTTAATTGTATTATTTTTCCTACGGCAAAATCTTGAGTATTTTATGCAAATAAATTATAAATTTACTATGTCTTAAACTAAGAGTTATACTGAATAAATAAACTTTCATAAATTATTAGATAAATCAAAAAAGTTTTCAATTAGAAATATAGAATTGGTTCTTCTAATAAAAATATAATATGTTATTAAACTTTTTAAGCTATCAATTACAGCTGAAATGTCATACTTAAAACATTTAATATTATTTAGAATATTTAATATATTATTATTAAAACATTGTCTATCCAAACTTCTCAATTTTCACCATCATTTAAAATTAAAACTTTAGTTTTGACAAGCTTTTAAGCTTGTAATAAACAAGATTATGATAAAATCCAAGAATGCTAATTAATCCTATGCAAGAGAATTATTCATTCATTTATCTTTACTCACAAAAGAATTAATTAGTAAGATATAAGTAAGATAAATAGAAAGTAAAAGAAATCATCCACATAATAATTTCACAAGTTTTGATCTTTCAATTCCACATCATCTGCAGTTGAAGATGCAATTGCAGTAAAATTGATTTTTATTTTAAAAAAAGGTATGAACTGTTTTGACAAATAGAATCACAACTTTATTCATATTCATTCTCTAATTTAATTTCATTTTAATGTCAAAAGAAAATAAATTGTGGAATATGACAAGAAACTGGAACCTATATATTAAGAAATTACACATAGGAAAGGAAAGGATCTAGTATTGATATATAAAAGAGGCAGCACAATATACCAAATGTTACAAAATGATAAAGACACTATAGATCGGACCAGAACTCCGGGAATTTATGGCATATCATTAACAGATGACAGATTCGTAAAGAATTTAATATAATAGGAGCCACAAAAATATCTCTTAACAGCTGGATTAAAGAACAGATATGATATTGAGAAAGGAAAGCAAACAACAATGCTTTCCACATATGATTCGGAATTAGGTATTAATGCTAGACTGGAGCACGCAGCATTGATTAAGAAGTGTTTTAATAGAGAAACTAAATTTTTTGAGATATTACAGATATTTAAAACAGCTTTGAAAAAGAAGTGCATTAATATAAGAGATTTTAGATTCGTTATAAAGTGCTTGGAAAGCTTTTTATGATATCTAAAGAAAACAAGTTTATTACAATAACTTAGTTAAACGATGGGTTATTAATATAAAATTATGTAGAATATATTAATTGTAAGATTTTTTTGTAGATCGAATAAAATGTATAGTAAAACTTGTGTAAACCAGAATCTCACGGTGTCGAATATTTTTTTCGATTTGACAGATTTCTATTTTGAACAGGTTCTTTTTTTAACATAGAAAATCGCTCTGTTTTTTTTTCAGTTTAACTTGGTTCCCTTTTTATTCGGGTTCCATCTTGGACAGTTTCCGTACACATTGCAATTTAAGTAAATATTTTAACATTAACATAACCAGAAGAAAGTAATTCTTATAAAACCCGGAATCGGACAATTAATTACGGCACAAATATGAGATTCGCATTGCACAATTCAATACATTTCGAGTCCAGCTTGATGTTGAAATTTGCGCTGTAGCGATATAGTTTTGTATTACAGTACAATATTTAATTCTTAAATATATTTTACACCAAGGCTTCTTAAACTTTTTCTATTCGCGAACTCCTTTTAACCGAGAAAATTGTACGCCACTCCCATTATATAAAATAAGTATACAAACAAAATTATTTACTGATAATAAACCATAAAACAATTTTACCATTTATTAAAGACAAATGCAAATTTGCATAGTTATGATACAGGTGTGCTTGTTTATTTTTACATAATGAATTAAATCTTGGCTAAATATTTGATACTGCAGGACGCAAGACACCTTTAACGATTTTTAGAGTTGACCAACATTTTCATTTTATAATTATCAATGCTGAAAACACCGCTTCGCGTAAATACGTAGTACAAAATTTTATTGTTGTCAAACTATTTGTGACCTCACATTTCCAATAGTGTAAACCTTGGCTTCCTAAGCCAAAATTGGAAATGTGTTTAATTTTATCCTTTTAGAGAAATCACTGTTTTTTTTGACTACAATACTGATTGTTTTAAGTTTACACGTGATTCGTATTAAGCTTCCAGAGTACTCGCTAAATTAACTGTTTTATTGTAAATATGTTTTACTCGTGCTGAAAATACGTGAATGATGAATATCAAACAGGACAAAATCTCTTTGATTAAATTTTCCTGTATCTATTTGTCTTGATCTGAAATATTATGTATGATTATTACTTTTATCATGTTTACACATATATTCACTTCTATTATTCTGCGTTATCACAACTTCGTGTTTAATAATAATTACGCTTAAACGTGGAATTTTTAAATTGAATACATACTTTAAACATCATGAAACATTTTATTACGCCATCAGATCATAAAACTTTCTAAATTTTAGTAAATACAATATATTATAAAGTTGCATACTGTATTTACATAATATATACTGTATTATACTGTATACATAATACAGTATATATTACATATTCTAATGTAAGGAATATATACATATTTACAGTAGAATATCAAGAATCAATAGAATAAAATTGATTCGACTTTTAATATATCTCTAAGCAATTCTAATTGATTCGTATACATTATTTTTTGCAAACGCGTTTATTCAAAAATAATCTATTGGAATTTATTCATTTTAAACGTATTTTATAGCTGTGTGTGTACGGAAGGATTAGTATTGGTAATTAGAATCTTCAAAATGATAAATTTCTTATTCATACGGAAAATAATGACGATAATAATAATTTTCATTAAACATTTATGAAATAATCAAGACTGTCATTTCTATTACGTTGATATAAATTTTCCAAATATGATTTCGGAATAAATTTTTGTTATTTAATTTGAGTTAAGAACCTTTAAATACCGATTCGTGGATACAAATTAACGCGATTTTTATTAATTAATTTGATTAAATTCAACTGAGGTGCGTACCGAAAAACGGATATAGTAGCTTTTCCACGTGTGCATTGAAATATAATTAAATTTTAATTATTTTTAACCAGTAGTAATTCATCTAGTATTGTTTGCTTGCTTTTTTCAGCTAACATATAATTAAAATAAAAAATTCCAGCAATTTAAGTGACTGTACTGCAAATTACTTACATCTTTGCATCTTACGGAATTCCTATAAAGACAGTGAAAATATCTCGATGGCATTGATCCGATTAAAGTTCTTCTGCCCAACGTTAAAAATGTGTATCCTGGACATATCTGGAGAATTTGTAACTGAGAAAACTTGAAATTATGGTTTACACTTGTATTTCTTGTTTTTTTACGTATATAAAGCGATATAGTCAAAACATTATCAAATCAAATTACAAAAGAAATCAGTGTTTCTGTATAATTTTTAAGAAAGTGACAAAACACTTCACAAAAATTGTTTTAAAATACTTTTCAGATTTCTGTCGGGTGTTCTTAGTCTGTGGAAAATATTATCTGTAAAACTTCGGTAAAATTTTCACAAATTAAGCCACAAAGCCACGTCAAGGCGACACCCATTTTGTGGTAGTTTTTTTGTTTTCCAGAAACTGACCCTGATTGCTTGACAGAGTAACAATCAGGGAATAAAAATGGATATTCGTTGCTATTCGATTAATTTAGTAAATTGAAATCAATCATAAAGAAAAATTTAATTTTTATATTATTTTAATCAAATTTTCCTATTTAGAGAAGAAAATTCTCAATACTGATTTCTCAATTTAAATTAAATATAGCAACGAGTAAAAGGTTATTTTAAAAATATAAATAATTAGAAATATATTTGCCCAAAGATTTAGATATTGATTATAGATATTGTATATTGAAATATATAATTGAAAACATATACTACAGAATTATTGTAATGCTACCCTTTCGCATGCAGCGATTTGCAGCGAAAGGTTCCTGCTTTCGCATGACCCTTTCGCTACAAATTTTTTATTTGTGTAATGAAGCTGATTTTATTCCTAATAAATTTTAATACGTGTAAATAAAAGAAATCCATTCAAAGTTTTGCAAAATTTTACTCCTTGGTCCATTGTCCCACTGGTGTTTTACAGTGACACACATACGTCCCAGTAGTTCTGAAACCGTAAGTTATAGAGGAAAGAAAAAAGAGAAAAGGTGAACAATGAATTTAAATCAACTTATTTATGATAAATAAAAGACTTGTGAATGATATAGTGCGTTACATATCGTGTTCTATGTAGTTGTTCTTTTTCAATTTTTGTGCTGAATATCTTGCACACTTTCTGGTGTTTCCTTCAACTGAGAGGTAATCTCCTATGTTGTCCACTGTTTTTCTTATTTTGGAAGAAATATTTCTTACGTTACCCCTTTACTAAAGGCTTACCTGCAGCCATTAGATTGTCTGCCAAAGGGGCAAGATATCTCAACAAAGGTATATCTGAGTTACGGCAGGTCTGTTTGAAAAGGATCCATGCGTTTACTATTTCTGTCATAAGTAGTTTATAAAATACCTTTTTTTCGCCACGTTTGACTCTTACGATCGAAGTCTTAGACACTGACATTTTGGCCACTTCCATCATAAATTGACTAGGAAATTCAGTTGCTGTTGGACAGGCTATGTGAACATTTATAGCATTTTTTTATTGTTATTTATTGATGTACTATCTAGATTGTGGCAATTGCTCGATACTATGATTTTCTTACTGTCCATCTATCGAGATGCTAATGTTCTTGCATTATTATCCAAAAATTTAAATTCTCCCTTCTAAAGTTTGTTTAAAGTTTCGGTATGTTTTTTCGGTTCCTCATAGAGGTACCAGCAGCAGGAAATCTTATTGTATCCATTAACGTTAGGGTTGTAAAAAATCGGTCGAACACTAACAATATATTAGAACTGCGTGATAAGTTCTTCTGGTAAGGTCTCTTGCTAAAACATCAGACCATAAATAAGAAATGATTTCAAATAAACTTTCATTTATTTCATCTTGATAAAATTTTCTTTTACATGTCGTTCTATATACTCTAAGAATAAGATCGAAGAATTATGTTATAAATAAAGTATTGTCAAGAGCATTGAGATAAATATGTCCCTCTGAAATACCAGTGGGATATATTTATCCCAAAAGTCAAATAAAGCGTACTATTTTCTTGCCATGGATTTCAGATTGTGAAAAAAAAAAAAAACACTCTTCACAAGCGAACTCAGAAATAACAATATGAATATTAACTGTACGAGAAACACTTTTTTCTAGCAGATTATTTCACAAAAGTCTAAAAAAGCATGTACACGCAGAAACAACAAGTAATTAAATTATGACAGTTACATTAGTGGTGCAACCTATTGACAAATTTATCAAATAAAAATTCCAGCAGCATACTAGAGAACCAGTGGGTAAAAGATGTATCTGAAATTATAACCTATGTCTCACCTGGTAAAATTTACCGGTCTTCTTGACATATGTGTCTCGTTAGAAGCGAAAGGGTTAAGCGAACTCAATAACAGGCATTTTGTAGAAAATACGCACCTGATAATACGGAGTCCTCGTTATGTCTTATAGACCTGAAAATGCCCTCTGATCGACTACCAGAAGGGATGTTGTTCAATAACTTATTCCATCACCATGAGTGAGGCAACATGTTATTCTTACATATCATTAGGAATGGGGTTGTCCTATGATGCTTCCTGTAAAGATGGTCTAAATCTGATCCGGTGGAGCAATTTCGCACGGATTTCGGATTACTCGGTCAAATGTTGAAAGCGATCAGCAATACGAGCCCCTAACCAATTTTAGTTTGATTATGTTTCTAGACGTCCAATTGTCTATTTAATACATCTTTTTGTAGTTTTGTATCCAGATGTTTAATTTTTTTATGTATCTGTTTGTGTACTTTTGTGTTTATATGTTTAAATTTTTATATGTACAGTATCGTTTGTCTTGGTGTAGTTTTATGTTCAAGTGTTTAGCTGTTTTTTTATTTGTATTGCTGTTGTTTTGCTGTTATTTGTGTTTCAGTGTTTATTTTTTTAATTTGATATGTCTCATTGCAATTTTGTTCGAAGATTCTGACTTTTATATTTGATACTGTATATATTGGTGAAGTCTTGTATTTAACTGTTTAATCTTTTATTTCATATGTTTTCGTGTAGTGTTTTGTTCAGATATTGAATTTATGCAGTGGCGTGCCGTCATTAGAAGCGGTGGAAGAGCCGTTTCCCTTGTATTTTATAAAAAATAAATACATATTAATTTTAATTATATGAAAATAATCGCACAATATTTTATTATAACCGCATTATGTATCTTATTACAAATTTCTGTACTACACGTGAAAAAATAATAATAATAACAAGATTGCTATTGTATATTCGAATATTAGTGGCGGAGTGGAATCTCTGTATTGTCAGATTCCAAAAACCCAGATTCGCGTACGCGCTTTACAGAGCACCAACCTTACCCGGTTTAGCCGGTGAAAGCCTGCAACCTCGGGTTGATGCTACACGTATAATACCCCGTTCGCACCGAGCATTTCGATCTAGATTGTGGCTTAAGTCGGAGAGAGTTCCGTGGTGCGAACGCTCTCGACCGTTTCAATCTCGACTGAAACGAGGCTAAATCGCGATCGACTGGAGAGAGTTCTTGAAACTAGATCCAGTCATAAGAGAGATCCCACAATCCCACGCGCGCGAAAAAATACAAGATGGCTGCTAAACACGTGTCCGGCTATCGACAGAAAAATAAAAAAGACATCTGGATAGACGATGACATCTGTCTATTATTAGATATACGGCAAGAAAAAGTATTTATTTCTAACCAAAACTTTCATTTTGTTTGTTGGTGTTCGTGACTTACCACGTAGTTATGTCAATTTTATCATCGCGTGTAATAGCCGGGTTCTTCTCAAGCGAGTTACCTGTGCGAACAGCACGACGTTCCACTGGCGACAGTCACAATCCAGATTGTGGG
>NW_019384478.1:769615-784599 GCF_000671375.1 Centruroides sculpturatus
AAATAACAAAAACACAGTAAATTAATCATTTTGGTATTTAGATTTAATGTTATCGAGTTAGTGTTGTTTGTTTATATTTATTTATAACTTGTAACATGCACAAAATAAAAAAAATAATAATATTAGTCACATGTATTCACAATTTATAATTACAAAGATCAGCACACGTACACACCTTATTCGTTCGAGAATCGTCGCACACATCTGAGGGTCTGACCCTGCCTATCCTTTTTAAGCGCTCGTCTTTGCTCTTTCCTTTCTCTTTCCTCCATCTTTCTAGTCCACGTATGCCTATGCATACATCATAATACGCGCTCACGATACTTTCGATTCGTCACTTTTCCGTCGTAGTTTATCCATTTTATAATTACGTGACTCATAGCCTGGTGATAACGGAGAAAAGAGACAGCTAGGTATAGCGTCGGTATATGTCACAGTTATGATTTCACAGATTCGAGACAGCTTGGTAGCCCGAAAAGTCCCAGGCTTTCGCCCGTGCACGCTAAGTGAGTCATTACAAGCATTTAGCTTTCCGAAGTCTATGACAACAATTGTTTGACATTGCCGGCGTGGGGTTCGGGGGCCGTAAAGATTTATTATGCACATTTTTGGGTAGAGTCCTGCCACTAGGTGTGTTTTATCGGACACACCGCCGTTCGAGATGAAATGGATGATTAAGGCGGGAGGGTAAGAGTCACTCTGAAGTCCAGAAATGAGTCTCTCAGGAGGAAGAATGCAGAGTAAGATATAACCAATTTAAGGGCATTTATTAACATAAACGAAAGTTTAGAACAGAATTATAAAAGCCGAATTTGGAAATTTGCTTATTTTTATCTATACAACAAAGGGGGTGCCTAACGGGGGTATTCGAACTTACACGACTCACAACATACCAGGTAAACAAGATGTCTTCTCTTGTGACGTGGATCTGACGATCAAGAATGCGGAGGTTTCTGGTGTTCGCTGCATTTAGTCAGTGTTCGCTGTACTTCGCTGCACTTAAGTTCAAGAGAAGATAACTCAAAAACGAGCAAGCACTTCGTCTTTTGCTTGATCGTATTTGAGTCGTCTTCTCTTGAACCACTCTTCCTCTGGTTGGAGCTGTGTCCACAACTGCTGACTATCTCACTGTCTCTTTCTGACTGTCTCTCTAACTGGACTGTGTCCTCATCTCTAACTGACTTTTTCTGGCCGACTGGAGCTCTCCTTTTAAACCCTTCCAGCATGCGAAGGTTCATCATCAGGTGATGATTCATTGGCAGTGTCATCATTGTAGCTGAGGCAGTGTTTTCTTATTTGGTGATGACATCGAGCTTTCATAGAGTCAATCTCTGAGTTGGTGTTTTCTGAGTTGACATGACTCATCTTTGTCATTGTTTGTTCATTGATTGCTTTGACTAAGTTCTTCATGTAAACATTGCCGAAAACAAGGGGGATGCAATTTTCCTCATTTCTATAGATATCTTTTATAATTGTTGATTATTTGGTTGCTCTTTCCTCTTTTTTTGGCATGTTGTGAGATTTCGGATAGTTGAATAAACCGTTTTATTCTAATTAATTTAAGTTGATATTAAAATTTGGAAAAGGGGGGTCCCTAGATTGGTAAAATAGGCGAATTTCCTCCTACAATTTTGGTTGTTATTCAAGATACAATTAAGGTTCACGTGAATACATAGTTAAAAAATAAAGTAAATAAACAAAAATTATTACAAATAAGTTTACAAATATATATACAGTAGAGCGTCGTTTATCCGAAGGTCGGTTATCCAAAACGTCGGTTATCCGAAGGAATTTCAGTCGACAAATTTAAATTTTCGCCAGAGCTGTGGCGCTGTAATCTTTGGCTATGTCTTGGGCTACTCAAATATTTTACGTTTTTGATACTAAATTAACTTCTGAAGTATAATTTTTTATTGTTTTTATATTTTTCAATATATTTATTTTGTTTGTACAAAATAAAAAAATAATTTTTAACGATACAATAGTCTTCGTTAGGCTTAACATCGACGAAAATTCAACGCGAAGCGACACGCAACGGAGAAAAATTTCAACACGGGATAAATTAATATATTTTTTCGTACATAATTGGTTATCCGAAAAATAAGTTATCCGAACAACCCCAGTCCCCAATTGATTCGGATAAACGACGCTCTACTGTATATATTGGAGGGGGGAGTGGTAGTCCTCACACCAGCCACGAATTTCGCGCCAATAAGCTGCCTTAACTTGTTCGATTATGTTATCAACTCAATTTCATATTTATTTTCACATTTTCACTTCGCGGTCTTTCTCTGTTCTTTTTCCGTTATTTACACGTGTAGGTCATTTCATTGTTATTCACATTTCATATCATCATTTATCACATACTACTATGAAGCTCTTGTCTGTCCGCTACAACTGTCAAGAATTAACGCGATTGGCGAAGCGTAGTGACAGAGGGTCAATAGAGAGCAGGGTCCTTGCCATAATGCGATTTGCGCGCCAATTTCGTACGTGCGTTAATCGAGCCGAATAGTTTGCCCGAATATTCGGCTATATTTTGCAAATTCCTAGGCAATGATGGCACGCAGATAGTGTCTTTCACATAACTCTGTGAGAAGAAATCACAGTTCTGGGGACCTGATTGGCTAGCAAATTGAAGAATTGTCATTGAGCCTATAGCGTTCGATCCATGCCTGAAGAAGTTGTGATATCATTTTGGTTTTGTACATATTAACATAAGTTGAAACAACCTGAAAGACATACAAGGATTTAAAATTCAAAAATTGCGATTTATTCTCACATCTACTTTTCCTCTAGTCAACTTAATGCCGACTGAAACAGCAAGATATAGTTCGTTGTAAAACAGTAAATTCTTATCAAAATATTTTATAGATAACACAAGAACGTGGTAAAAATTTTAATATAATATTGATTACTTTATTCCACATTTTCAAAGTTAAACAATAAAAATTAAAAGACGAGTTATCGTATTAAATTAAGGATATTGTCATGATATAGAAAAGTTTGCGCTCGCAACTAAGAGTATTAATCGTTTCTCGCATTCATAAACATGTATTTTCTTGAATGCTTTTGAATCACTGGAAATTGCTCTGTAACAGGTACAATTTGTATAAATAACAATAATTGTGTTAAATGCTAATTTATTTTTGATAAATAAACAATTTTATTACGTTCAAAATAAATAATTATATCAGGCTTATTTTTCTTTAATTCTTGCATCTTATTAAACGATTGTTATTTAATTGATTTAAAGATTTATAAAATTGTTTAAATATATAACGTAATTCATCGTATGTTCATGAAACTATCATGAAATCTTATCGATTCTATAATAACAGTTTTTCTATTGAAACGTCATGATATATAATTATCATAAATTTAAACTATATCAGCATTTAAAATATAATAACAAATAGAATATAGAATTTTTGTAAATCAATAGCAAGATGTCACAGACTATATTCCGTATTTCTTGTACAGTCATGAAATGTCTCATTAGGAAGTACTGTACAACTGTTCAAATACAATGCACAACAGTGAACGATCGTCTATGACTATAGCTTTTACAGCGAAATTTTTGTCAGAATCTTTAGACAGACACAAATAAATGGTTTCATAAGTTTATTTTAGTGTCAGTCAAACACCATGAAATATGAACGTCAATACATTTTTTTTGTTACCAAACAAAAAGAGAACAAAATCACTAGGTTACTACATGGTCGTATTCGCTCGCTACAATCTCGATGTTTGCGGACAAAACTATTTTTATACATTTTTCTTATAATCTAAGCAAACAAATGCCACAACTTTTTTAGGAAAAGAATTCTCTGCGTGATGCTGTAATGTAAAACAGTCAAAAATCTGGATAAGCTATAAGTTTTTTCAAGCATGGGCAAACGAAACTTTTTGTTGGGCAAGCGTGGTCAAACGAAAGGCACCAATTACTTTAAAAAACGGTTTTAAATCGTAATTAACGTTAATTTGAATTTTAAAACAGCAAAAACATTATCAATTTTTTGTGATATTAAAATCAACTAACGAAAAATCAAATTAAAGCATTTATTAGACTACAAGATGTTTACAAACAGAAAGATTCTTTTCCGATTCACATCACATGATAAAATTCGACTGGATCTACATTCTTAAATTCTTAAAGCCGATGCAGTCGAGAAAATATCTCCTTGAAGGGGTTTTGAATTAATTAAAATTGCCCTTCTTCTTCAACTGCTTTATGTTTACTTTTAAAGAAATCCTTTTGTAAATCAATTCCTTTGCACTTTCACACGCTTTTAAACATAAAAATCCATTATCCGTAACCTAAAACGATAAATAATACTTAGCAACGTTTATTTGAATTTACATTTTCGTGATAAAAAAATTGCACGTACAATTTCCGAATATTCAAACTTTGTCTTGACAATTTCAGTAGACGCAAATTATTCCAGAGATATTGCTTCCATCCGTCTTTTCTTTACTGTATAAACGTTTCTTGAGTTTATTAGACATTTAATGTACTATATTTAGATAAAGTTCCAGAATTGAAGATACCGAAGATTAATTTCTAGATGTTTTCATTTCGACGTAATTCAGAGCAAATTTCCGTTCGCAATTGACACAGATCGAAAGAAGACGTTGATTAGGAATGGACACGAAATGAGTGACACAATAAGTAATGGACAGAACCAGGATGCGTCATATTCGAGAATGAAAACAATTCGAGAATCAAATTTAGTGGATAGACACAATCTGGTAGTCAAGTTCGAGCATATTCGAAATTACGTAGTCAAAATCGTTTAAAAGTCAAAATTTAGAGAGTCAAAATCGGTAAAGGTCAAATCCTGGGCAGTCATAATTGATGAAAGGTCAAATTTTTGAGAGTCAGAATTGGTCAAAGGTCAATTTCAGTGAGAAGCATTAAACAAAAGATCTGTGAAAATAAAATAAAAATTACTAAGAAATTCATCTACAAATTTTAATCATTTTTAAATAATAACTTTATTTGTTATTAAGAAACTGAAAATACATTGTTGCCTTGTGTGATTTATTACGTACCAAATATAAGTTATTGTGAATGTCAACGTTTTACAACCTTCCTGTAATAACATTTAAGTCACTAAACAAAGTAACTGAAAATCTTATCTTTACATCCATTTTTGTTGTTTTGCAGTGTTACGAGACAAGTACATTCCCAGGATTTTGTCTCATAGAGGGCAGAAAGTATAAAGTAACAAACCGATTAAATAAAATTATGGTTCTTAGATACATTTCTTCTACTTATGTTAATCTCTTCTATCTTCGTAATAAACGCGTAAAACACAAGCAAATAGTGTAGTTTCTCATAGTATTAAAAGAGAAACATAGGGTCTATCTCGTCGCACGATAATATTGGTTACTGTGTTTCGATGCATCGGCAATTAAAATAAATTTACTCTTACAGACCTCACCGATTTCTAAAATTATTTTTATAATAAAAAAAAAATGAATATTTTAGGAGAGACAAATGACTTTCCAGGTCTCGACTTTACAGGACGCTTGTTAGGTAAGTATATCATCAAATCACTAGCGATTTCAGGATATTTGAGGCCTTAGCTAGATATTGAAATATAAGGCCTATTTATATAAATGTATACAATGTAAAGCCGTACGATACGATTTCTTGTAAGATCTAAGATCTTTCCAAATACAATACTGGATTCCAGATTTGGACCAATACACAGTATCGACAATAATACATATGTAATGCCCGAGACCCTAAAAGCCTAGTTACGTATATAACATCGCAATAGCATTAATCTGATTCTACGTTTTGTCTTGTTCATGTCGTCATTTAATTATGTGTTGTTTGTACAACTGGGCCATCAACTGTGATATACAGTATTTATAAAGTGAGAGTGTAAAATTTCCTGAATGTTTAATGTAAAATACAAAAACATTATTTTATAAGCACTTACCCAAGACGAACTCGGATCAAATCAGAAATAGATCTCTTCTGATATTGGCAAAGAGATCTTACTCCAACCGAGCATACTCGGATACCTCACCTCTTCTCCACTTACGCACGGTTCTGAATAAAGAAAAATAATAACGTTACAAGTGATATTACTCATTGAAAACGTTTAACTGAATGCGAATTAAATCAGAAGATATCGATGGCGCTATATCGAAGTTCCAGCTTATGTCTATTGATCGACTTCAAATATTACATCAAAAAGTTAACAAATTTTTATTCAGTTTATCAGTAAGATTTTCAATTTAATTTACCGTTGAAAAATCTTTAGTTTTTCAGTTTTAACTTATATTTTTGGATATGGCACTTGTTTGGATAAAGAGTAAACCGTGAATTCTCGATATACCGCATTCCAAACAGCGCCAAAGAAAACGGGAAAATTATGTGATTCTCGTCAAATCACATAGGTTCTGAACTCAAATTTACGTGTAGATTTTAATACTATATATTGATGTTTGCGGAATTTTGGTTTACCGCCACACTCGAATTAGTGCTAATTTGAGAGGCGAAAAAGTGACGGAGCTAAATCGAAGTTTGATTGAATGTACATAGAAATACGTACCTCTTAACCGGCTTCCACATTGATTTCAAGAAAGATCCGAACTTCATTTTCAGTTTATTCTGCCGAAAACCCTAAGTCTGAAAATACAAAAGCAAACCAGTTGTTTTATTTCGTAAAGTGACATTCAAATGCGATATTGGAAAATAAAACATACAATTTTCGGCCAAGACACTTTATGAAAATACTCGTGTTCTCTTATATTTACTTCTAGAAGACGTCTGTACGGGTCCTGAAATAATCGAAAACAAAAGTAATTAATTCAAATTTACTATTCGAATGATTATATTTTCGTCTGTGTGTTATTTCGGATAAGACAAATGTTATTAAACTAATTAGCAGCACGCAATTAAAAATTTACTTAATGATATAAAACGAGTTTTCAACATTTTATTGAATATAATCAGTGAATTAATTATAAACAGATTTATGAAAGTCCACAGAAAGACCATATGATTACAATTAACGATATTAATTGAATGAATGCTTTTCATACAAGAAAATACACAAAATTTGCCGTATATAATCATTGTTTTTGGCAAGAAAGAAAAGTCGAATGCAGATACATAAGAGAATTACATGCTTCGGTTTGTAAATAAATGTCATTTCATGCATAAAACGAGAAGAGACAAATCTGAATTTGTTAAGTACAATTAAGTATAATCTTACCTTTTGCAATAGGTCATAAATAAAATGTCTGTCATCATCCGATAATCCAGGAGGATACGACACCTTCACATTTAGAGCAGCTGCAAACGCATTTTAATATTAATTATCTTATATTGCTATTATTATTATTCAATTAATAATTTTGATACATTCCTCTTATCCGGTCGTAACGGGGCAATAAATACACATTATCAATATCGAAAGCTTCTTTCACATAAATCTCCAGAGGAGTTCTTCCAACCAACGCTTGAAATAACACGATGGCGAAAGCCCACCAATCATAGTAGGAACCTACAAACAATACATTCATTAATACATCCAATAATATGATACAAATGTAAGAGTATAATGATGTGAAAGTACAAATGTGAAAGTACAAGTCCTTACCGTAAGGCTTCCTCTGGAGAATTTCCGGACACATAAATGATAAAGTTCCACAAAAATCTCTTGGATTTCGTTCGTACTGAAAAAAGTAATAATAAAATAGTTAAGAGATCGTTAAAAATCTACAGTTCAAGAATATTACAATGTATAATGCTTACTGTGGATAGACCGAAATTAATTACTTGTGCACCTTTGTACACATCTAACATAACGTTGTTTGAACTAATGTCTCGGTGTATTATTCCTATTCAAAATAAAAACATTACTTTGCCACTCTTTACACATCTCTGGACTAAACAAGCAAATAAATCTACAGCAAATAATTACCATTACTATGAATATACATAATAGCAGAGGCCACTTGAGCGGCAAACACTTTAGCTCTTCTCTCCGTTATAGGGCCATTCTTTTGTATAAATTCGGTCAAAGTTTCTCCTTGGACAAAATCCGAGACAAAGCAAAAGCTAAAAAATAAAACTTATTTCTTCACAGAGCACAAATTATTATAAATAACTCAGGTGAAAAGAGAAAAAAACTTACGCTGTGTCAGTTTGCAGGAATCGAATCAATCTGACAATGTTTGGATGGGCGGACACGCAATTCCAAACGATTGTTTCTCTCCGGATTTCACCAAACTATAAATAAATTAATGATGATTACACACGAAATATAAATTTTAAATATTGTTTAAATATTACTAGTGTAAATTCATAAAACAGTGATTACTCTTATACTATTAAGAAACTTATTATTCTTTTAATATGTATATATTTAGTGATTATTGTGTATATTCCGGAAATTGTTCTTAATCCCCTTAAAATTGATAATTTTTGTTAAAAAAAATACCTGATTAGAAGAAGAGACTTTCTTCTTTACGATTTTTAAAGCCTTTTTCTTTCTAGAATATTTGGTCTTAGCCAAATAAATAGTCCCAAAACTTCCACGACCAATTTCTTTAGTAATTTTGTACTTGTCAATATAATATTTGGTTTTATCAAAACGGTCGTGTTCCTGCTTTGAATCTGCGAGTTTTTTTTCCAATTCGTAAGGCTACAAAATTATAGAAATGATTATTTATTTAGAAAATTTGCTAATGGAAGGAAAACAGAAGGAACGAATACTTACCTCGGTATTAGAGATCTCGCCTGAAATGCAACAACATAACAAAAATTTATGGAATAAATTAGTTAAAAATCCCATAAACTTTCCTTTCTTCTGCTTATTTGCTTGCAACTGCGACTCGTCTAGATTCGAGAAGTCACATTTTGTTGCAGGCGAATCTTTGTCATTCTACGAAACATCAAGGTAAAAATTATCGATGTTTGCAAACGTTGTCGTTTTAAAATTAATCAAAAAATCTTCGTTATCTTAATCTACTCAAAGAAAAATTGTGATTTTCTTACAGAGAAATCAATGGTTTACCTGAAATGAGCAATCTTTATTTTCCTGAACACTCGGTTCAGAATCTTCTCTCCTAATACAGAGAAACTATATTAATTCTTACATAATATTAAAGAATAAATAAACACAATTTCTTTTTTATAATTTATTTTGTATACTAGTACTTTCTATGTATTAACAGGACTTATTATACTGGAAAATTATGGATGCAGATATTTAGTCTTACAGTTCAAAAATAATGTTCTTTATTTAGTTCACCTGAACACATACACATCAAACATGTGTTTCGGACTTGTTCGTCCCTCCTCAGCAGGCCTTTAAACGACACTTTAACTTCAGTTTTTCCAATCTTCACTATATTTCCAATTAAACTTCCGATTCACAACAACCATACAATTTTACCCATTCTTCTTTTGGTTTTTCTATGTCTACTTAATTTTATTTTCAATACATTCCTATTTCCTTTTAATAGGAAATAGGAATGTATATTTCTACGGATAAAGGGCGTAACGGATCGATGTACGATAATTTTAAATGAATTAGAATAATTTCAAGAGGAAGATATGATAATTTTATCCCGTAAGGTTGGCAACTTGAGTCGCAGTCTCTATGTAGTATATTCTAGCTCGTTGCTTATATCGAAGAAAAAGTTATTATTGTGTATAATATTTTGCTAAGTTTTATAACAACACTAATTTAAATGCCGTGTCTTTTTGTCATGTATTTGTTTTATTTGTTTATATTGTATTTTATTTATTAATCTAATTATATTCTGATAACTGAAAACGACCTAGATTCACGATATCGAATAAATTGAATGAAATCTAATTAAGCTCTTTATTCATATTCTAGATATATATACAAAATAAAATATTATTTAAAGATTAAAATGTAATATTAACATGTTTATAAAGATTGACGATAATAATATATAAATTACAAATATAAAATGAAGGACAAGGTCACTCGGTGTCTATTTGGCAACAATGTCAAAACCGGTAGAAATTCAAAATGGCCGCAGATAGATTTAAATTTATGACGAGGTTTTTAAATTCGAAGTTATACAATGAAATTCGAAGTAGAAGATGCTGTCACGCAGCTAGTTTACGGTATACAGAATTAAAATGTTTATAAGCACAGCTAATAGTTCGGAAAATGTTCTAATTGGAGTGTATGAATTATTTCAGGTTACCGATTCAGAGAGAATCGAAGAAATATATATTAAGCAACCATTGTGATTTTCAAATTAGACCTGTCCGAAAATTTTTTAATCCATTATCTAGTAAACGAAAAGAATACTCAGAAAGGAGGATTTTAGGGTATAAATTAATTAAATGATTTTCTATCTGTTATAAGTTGGTTTAAGCATATGCATAAAGAGATTTTAAAGTTTCAAGGTTATTCATGAAATAATGGATACTATTAGGTTATATTCAACACCAAAATAAGAGACAGATTACTGTTTCTAGTTTATAGACAATCGTCAAGAATATATCCTGATGATAGTTTATAAATAGACAAAAAACATTAGATTTCTAGTAATTTGTTTTTGTTCTGGTATTAAACTTAAATACACAAAGCAGTGGTTGAAACATAAAGCTATACTATATATAGTCTTGATTGTATCCAAATATATATAAATTTTTAATCCTGTAATTTGTTCTAACATTGACTTGTATAAACTTTATATTAAACATCTGTTAACAATTTATTTAATAGTTTGTGTACAGGGTGTCCACCATGAACATGACACATTTGTTTCAACTGGCATATCAAAGTACAAAACAGTAATCAGATGTCGTGCATTCCATTAGGCAGAGAAACTGTTGAAGTTGTATAGGTAATTTTAAAAAACCACCAAAGTGATGGTAGGTGGCGTGGTCAATGCAAAATGGCTTCTCCACAAGTGCAGGTGCAAGTTGTGTTGTGGTATGATGAAACAAATTCCATGATTCCAGCAGGACGGTGCCCCTCCACATTGGAACCTGCATGTTCGATGTTTCCTCGACACACAGTTTCCCGATTATTGGATTGGGCGTGGAGGACTGATACCGTGGCCTCCTTGATCGCCGGATATTACGCCCTTAGACTTTCTTTTGGGGATTTGTCAAGGACAAGGTTTACACCAGTGTCAAAATTTGTGGCCTTCAACATCTTCATGTGTGCATTCACGATGCTGTTGCTGCCGTCATGCCCAAGATGCTTGAAAGAACCTAGCATGAAATGGAGTATAGACTCAATGTTCTATGTGCAACAAAAGGAGCTCATGTAAAGGTTCACTGATTTTTTTATTAAAACTTTTTGAGTTTTTCATCAAAAAGTGTGCATTACTTTACATCCTGAGTGGTAGATTTTTTACAACAGTTTCAAATGTGTCAGGTTCATGGTGGGCATCCTTAAGTTTAACAGTATTAAAGTTTAAGTTTAAGAATTTAAGTTTAACAGTATTTTCTGAGGAAATTTTATTATTATAAACTAAAAAATTGTAACTTAATCATTTTAGACAGATGTGGGACCTAGTCTTGACTACTGTCAGTAATGTCAAAGTTTCAGTATCCAATAGCAATGGGAAGCTTACGTTACATATTGAACTTCGGATCGCTAGTAATCACCTAAGAGACTAACATCCAATATGTTTTCCTGTGATATTACTTTGAATATGCCATGTAAGTCTAAGTGTCCTTGGACACTTTGGTATTCAAGGGTTACCAAACTGATAGCATTTTGATATCCTGTTACTCACGAAAATAATTAAGACTAGACCCTATGATCTCTGCTCAAATATTATATTTCAAGATACATTCAAAACAAATACAATAAGATTATACAAAACTTTTAAGGGATTAAATGATATAAACTCAAGTAGGAAAGCATTTAAAAAATTTATGATAAATTTATTATTCAAAGGCAAAGTTGGAGTGCAAGGCAAAATTTAATATACAGTACTATACAGTATATTAAATTTGCAATCATTACAGTTTTTAAAATTAATCATTAAATATAAATTGTATGCTCTACTGCTAATATATAATTAAAATATACATAGTAAATATTCATCGGCAAATTCTTTTGCATGTTTTGTTAATTGCAATTTTTTAACATAGCAGTTGCACAATACTGTATATCATATATTTGCTTGCCACAGTTGCATTGATAGCTATGAAAACTTTATTTTATCAATTTATAAATAGATATGTATTAAATATGTTTAAAACATTTTTAGAATAATTTAAGTACAATTATTTTATGAGAGAAACCATTTTAAGCATGGTTTATTATTTGAAAATTGTTACAGTTTGAATTAATACTGTAAACTGTCTAAGTAACAAATTTCAAAGGACCAAATTTTGCACAGTTCATTATTTGGAGTGTTCTTTACTTAGTGAATTTTATTAGAGAGAAAGTGCACATATGACTGCATCTGTAGTGTTCTGTCAATGTCTATAAGGCTTTTTTCTGTTATAGTGCCTATGTATGGTATATATGAGAATAATAAAATACATAGCAACAACTGAATAATATATAGTGTACAATAATGGAAATTATGATTTACAATGGTTTAATTCATTCTTATAATTACACAACATTCTCTCACTATGTAAAATGTTAGGCTAATGTGTTTATTCTTTTAGCAAAATAATCTTTAATTGTTACTATATCATAAATTTTGGTAGATCTTTAATGGCAAATTCAGGTTGTTCAAACAGTCTCATATGCATGTTGGCATTTTCTGAAGTTAAAAAAAAAAAAGTGCTTGCAGAGTGTTTAATGCTTCTGTGCCTTCACTAAGAAATTTCATGTAGTGCTACTAGCATTGCTGATTCACATATAGACAGAAAAGGCAATGGGAAGTGGAAACAAGATGGTAAGAGGCATGTGATTATGGTGGTGCAGCTAACATCAAAATTGTCTTTACCATTTTGAAAGTGAAAATGTGGAAAATAGCATAAATAATTGCAATAATTTGACCAATATGATGCTGTTCACTACTTAGAGATGTTTGTCAATAATCCCAAATATTTTGATTTATATTGGGTGCCAGTTGGGACCATCCCTTGAGTTTGCTAGTTAGAGCTTTTTTACAATGGAGAGTTTGTCTTTAGAGCATTTACTATATTACAATATTTTAAAGAATTTGGAAAAAATTTTAGTTATAGTAATTGAACATAATATAATTAATTTATATAGAATTAGTTTCTATTGATTTTGCAGTGATGATAAAATGTGAAAATAGCAAGTATTGGCATTAAAAGAACTAGTCAGTAAAACTGATTATCACTTTTACACCAGAAAATATTATCATTTTTTTTAGTAGATTATAAATTACTAAAGCATTATTAAACTTTATGCAGTATTTATTTAGTAAATTATGTATTTTTAAAAGAATAGTTGTAATGATATTATTTTTCTTTTTAATCAACAGAATTATAGTAATTTACTTTTGTATAAAAATTGTATTTTATCTAAATTTCAATTTGAAGTTTTATTATTTAGATATAGTATGGAGCAAATGTTTGATGTTGTAGCTGGTGTAGAACATTACAATAAATTTGTTCCTTGGTGTGTTAGCTCTGTGGTCAAAAAACGACGACCTGACTATATAAAAGCTGACTTAGAAATAGGGTTTTCACCATTACTGGAACGTTATACATCATCAGTAACACTTATAAAGCCACATTTGGTAAAGGTATGGATCATAAGTAAATATTTTAAATATTAATTTAAAAAAATTTACAATAGGTATTAAAAATTTTCAAGATTATTATCATTTTGATAAAGTAACTTTGCTACCTGCATGACATCTCGTATCTATATTGTGACCTCTAATTTTCATAATTTTAAATTGGGTACATTCCAGTATGCAACAAACAGTACATTGGTTAACTGTGATGTACAAAAATGTGTGCCGATATTCACCGATATGCATTGCACTCATTGGGTTGTGGATAAGGTGAACTCCAATGAAGCAATATGGTTGCCTCCATAGTTATATTTAGCAACTTTGTAAAAAAATCATAAAAATTGAATAAGACGGTTAGCATGTAATATTATTTAATCCCATACATTATAATTAAATGGTTAATGTTACCTATGGTTCTAAGATGGCCATGCTTCCGACTGTTTGTGGTCCAGACGGACTCCTCCCGGAGGGGAGCTGCCGGCAGGCCGCCTTGTGACAAACGTCACTAGTTATTGATTCACAGTAGTTCTTGAACAAAATAAAAAAACAGGAAATATCTAGTAAAAATATAGTTAATCTAATCTAACCAAAGCACCGCCATCTTGGAACCATAGGTAACATTAGCCAATTAAATACAGGTAGGCCTCTTACAACGTGTTTTCGCTCCAACGCAGTTGGGAAAATGCGGTAATGTTTTACAACGCGGTTTACGGTATTTAGAAACGAATTATCTTTCACATAACAGAAAAATCGCAACGGATCACGTGATACGAACCGCAATTCGGCATACAGAACTAAATGTCCTTGAAAACAGCTGTTTGTTGCTGTTGGTGTGTTATTTATTCCCTTGAAAGTTTCTGGGGAAGACCGGTTTCTAGCCCAGATGTGCATCAGTTACCGTAAACACTCAAATATATCACTAAATTTTCCATCATTTATACAGTTTCAATAAGTGGGGACAGCAAAAATGGTCCAAAATATAGTATAAACTTCTATTGGGTGTATATTTTTAACAAAATAGTGAAGAAAAGTTATTTTTTGTGATTTTTACTGTCCACAAAACTGATTGAAAAAATTTTAGCCATAACAATGCCGAATGAAAAGAAAGGACTGTCGTTAAAAAGGAAATTTATAACTCTTCAAAGATAGAAATTTTGGATCGAATTAAAAATCAAGAGCGGATAGCTGATATTAGTAGGCATTTTAATTTAAATGAGTCGACTATTCGGTCGATTAAGCAATCGGGAGAAAAGATTAGAAATTTGGTCGCATCCGGATCA
>NW_019384478.1:788057-825349 GCF_000671375.1 Centruroides sculpturatus
CAGCGCAGAGCCCAAACGGTTAGGAGTTGAAAGTTGAAATTTGGTACACAGTTAGGGTACGTCACGAGAACGCACACTAAGAAGGGATTTTTTGAAATTCCCCCAGGGGGAGAAAGACAGGATTAAGGCTTAACACTTCCATCAACAATGGAAGTGTTAAGTCTTCTTCCTGTCTTACGTTTCATTTCACTCTTACTCTGTGAAAATGAGTAATGTTGACTGTAACGTAATAATCTTAATCTTAGTTATTGTTACTTTTGCCCGAGCAATGCTGGGCTCACCTGCTAGTTATGAGATAAAAACTTACCTTCACATGAGATACACAGATGTATTCATAATGGATGACTGTACATTACTTTAAACATAATGGATCTTTTGAAGAATAAACAATATTCTTTTTAGTTTTTATGATTTGTTGTTTTTTGTTCAAGATTAAAGCTGATTGTAACCTCTGGTTATGCATATGATCTCCAGAAAATAGCATTTAAAAATTTAGTGCTTTTTCTATGGGAAAATCCTTTTCCAAAAATTCTTAAATTGGAATTAAATAGAACCAAATAGTTTTTTTGTGTTAGAATCCTGTTTAATTCTTCTATTAATGTATGGTTTTCTTATCTTTCATTATTTTCTAAGAATTTTAAAGTCAGAAAATTAACTAATTCAATTTTCAAATTTCTGAACTCTACATTAATAGAATAGAATTAAATAGGATTCTAATACAAAAAAACTGTTTGGTTCTATCTACATCAATTTTTAAGAATTTTTTTAAGAGAATTTTTCATAGTAAAAGCATTAAATTTTTAATGTCATATGCTAGAAATCACATGCATAACCAAAGATATATGTATTTTAATCATTTACTTGATCTGTTCCATTCTATTAACATAATAATGATCTTGTAGTAGATGTTTAAATGCATTTTAGAATGTATTTAAACTCCAATTATAGGATTGCACAGATAAACATAATTTTAGTTTATAAAATTTTTGTTATTTCTTTCTGAAAATAATTTATAGGATTTAAAATCTTCGAGAAATTTTTTTTTATTTGTATTTAGTTTTCTGAATAAACCAGTGTTTTATTATATATTTTATTTTCCAGAACTTTTTAACAATTCTGAAGTTAACAAAAATTTTTAACTATTAAAAATTATTTTAAAGTCATAGGATACACTATGTATTCCTTAATCAGTAACTTGATACATTTGCAGAAACATTATATTTCAAAAATTCTCACATTTTCTTATGTTAAAAATGCATTAAATGCATTCATACATCTATTCTGTATTTTATTATTAGAGAACTGTTGCATATTATTACTCATTATTGTATTACTAAATAATTTTGGCATCATTTTATATTAAGACTAGCAGACCCTGCCATGTGTTGTTGTGGCTCAAAATGTATCTATTATAAATTTATAACACTTCCCCCGTGGGGGGGAAATTTTTCGAATAATTTCTTCTTAGTATACATTCTCTTGACGTACTCTATTAAAACACAATCAAAAACACAAAAACCCACATCTAAAATAGTATAATGGAAGCCAAGTTCTTCACAGTAAGCCTTAATCCTGTCTCTCTCCCCCCGTGGGGGGGATATCGAAAAGTTTCTTCTTAGTGTACATTCTGTTGATGTACCCTATTAAAATGCAAAAACCCACATCTAAAATAGTATAAATAGAAGCAGAGTTCGTTACCGTAAGTTTTAATCCTAACCATCTCCCTTCAGTGGGGTTGAATTTCGACATGTATATTATATAAAAACACGTGCGTATTCGAATGCAGCGTTGTGTCAAAATTTCAAAGAAATCGGTAGGAACAAATGAACATTACATTTTTATTTATATAAACAGATAGATGATGATCTGCTTTAGTTCATTTTCATAGAAAAGCATAATGCCTAACAGAAAGGCAAATTTAGGGCGTCGTACTCGAGTGCCATCTGTTGGACATAAAAGCCTTAACCATAGATGATATCATTTAATTTATACGAATGTTTAACGGAATAATATACAGCCTATGTCCACCCTGAAGTTCCATTCTAAATATTGGTGAAAGAATTTTTGAAATTGGATGAGTAGTTTCAGAGATTACCTGCTACATCCAAACTTACATACATACTTACAAACATTATCTCTTTATTATAATAGTATAGATAAATATATCAGTCAGCTTCTGTAAAGGAAAGTTGGGATCTGTACATAATTCCATTTGCACAATAGATATATTTTATATTATATTATATATTTTAAATAATAATAAAATGTAATTTTTATTTTCCAGGTATCATTTGAATTCAGATCATTGCTGCATTCACAGTTATCAACTGTATTCTTTGATGAAGTGGTACGTCAAATGGTTAATGCCTTCCTGCAAAGAGCAGAACATCTGTATGGAAAACAGTCAATTAAGAATCAGCCTCCAACAGTACTTTCCAATGTTTCGTAACATTTATAGACATTAATTAATAAATTTGTAAATACATAGTTTCTTTAAGATTAAATAACTAGGCAGTCATGATATACAATATCCATGCATTTTATTGCATTACTGTTTGTTTAAGATGCTTTTGCATCAGATATCATATAACATGATAGCCAGAATCCTGTTAAATTTTAGTATTTCATGCAGTCTTTTAGTATTATGCATGAAATTCTAAAGTATGAAATACTTCTGTTTTTAGTTTTTCAAATGCCAGATTTGTAGTTTATAATTTAATTTTAATTTATTATTTTTTATTAAGTAATCATTATAAATAAATAGATTTTTTACTAACAACAATATACAAAAACTGTCTTACACACATTTCTTTCATGAACATAATATCAACCTTTGTATCAAATATATTTACTTCTGCAGTCCTTGTTCCTAATTATCCCCCATTCAATTAAACATATATATTTCTTTTTATAATTGTTTTTATCATCAAAACTTACAGTCTTAGACAAGGTATTAAAAAGAAAAGTAAACTGGTCATTGCATGGTATATTTAAGCATTTTTATGTAAAGATTTATAACTTTGATTTGATATAACTATATTTATTTGGATAGAATATATTAATACACATTATATTTATTGTTTCAAATTATTGAAATTTATTTCTATATCTAGACAACAATTGCCTTAAAAATTTTGATCTATTAGGTATGTTATACATAATTCAGAATCAATAATTTATTTTTTGAATTTGGATGATTTCCTCTTCTTTTTGTATCAGTAATAATATACAATATTTAAAATTTTTAATATCATAAAAACAGATTAACTTCAGAATATTTTTATTAATATTTAGAATATTAATAAAATTCTATGTGTATAAATTTCCAAATATAAGAATTTTTAAATTGTAAATATAAATAATAATGTAAAATTGTAAATTTACTTTTTGTAAATAATTAGATAAAAAATAGTAAAACATATGTTTTGATTTGCTTGTTTTCCTGATATTTTTGAATGAATGTTAAGAGAAAATTAGAAATTTTATTCAATGTAATAAAATAATATTTATATTTGAAGTTTTTCTCTCAATTTTTTTAATACAAAGATATACATTAAAAAGTAAATCTGAAAAACTATTTTATTTTCTATTAGGAATAAAATTAAATGTTAACAATTTTTTTGTAAACGAAAAACGAACAGTTCATTTTTTAGTGAAATTAAATCATAAGAACATAAAATTCTATTAATATTGAAATACATTTAAAATAATTTCTGCATAATGTTGTTCTATTAATCATCTTTTAAGCTTGTAAATCAATTCGTTCTAGACTGCATACTATTAATAACAAACAAAACTTACTACTACATCTTATCTTGCAGCCGAAGCTCGAAATTGGCAAAAATATCAGCAGCATGGTCCTCAAGCTTAATATAAAGCCTTAATAATTGAAGATTACTATGATACTATGCATCTTTATATTCTAAGCTATGTATTTATGCACATTGATCTGAGGTGGTAACTCTATGTAATTATGATTTTTAGATATTTATATAATCTTTAGGATTGTTTATACTTCCGTTGCAATGTTAAAACTGACGTCATTAATTGCAACGATTATTGGCTAGCTCAAAAACATTTGAAAAGCTTGTTCATTTGTACTAAGCGTTCGATTTTTACAGTTTTTTATCTTTTATTTGATTTCTTTTTCTTGAGAAAGGTCATTTAACATGACCGAAAACGTTTGAAGTAATAAACTTCGGCTGCAAGATAAGGTGTAGTAGTAAGTTTTGTTTGTTAGCTTGTAAATCTTAAAACTAAAAAGTACACTAAATTTTATCTTTTAAATGTTAAATTTTGAATGCAAATATTTCAGAATAAAAATGTTTTATTTATAATCAAACTAGATGTTTCTTTTTATAAAAATGTTCCATTTAATATTCAATTTTCAACAGGTAGAATTCAATTGCCACACGGCCAAGCTGCTAAGGCAGTGGTTCTTAACCATGCTCCGCAAACCTACCTCGAGTGTTCCATGAAAAAAGATTTTAAAGTTTTTATATTATATTTTTAGCTTTATTCCCATTGCCATATTCATAGACAATTCCATGTTTCTATTTTATTCAATATATTAAAGTTTATTAGTTTATTGCTTCATTGTTTCCTGAGGATAATAAACATGGAATTGCTTATCAATTTTTGAATGTATTGATGCTAATGCTCTATGTAATAAAAAGTATATGAATGGTGTTCTACGGCCACAGAAAGGTTGAGAACCAGTGTGCTAAGGTGCAACCTACTGCTCTGAGGATCTAGATTAAATCCAGATGGATCAAAAAACTCCAGGAATTTTTGTCTGTCTATGTCATGCCCTATCCATCCTGGCTACCCCATTAGCCTAGCAAACTGTTAATGGGCTTGGTAAAAACAGGGCCTCTTAGTGCACAGAGAGTAGAAGGAATTAGAAAAAACAAAACATATAGAATTCAATCAGTACATGATGCTTTCCAAAAAGTACATTTGATGATTTTAATTATGATGATGATTATATTGTAGTGTCCAAAATTAATAGTATATTTTTCTCTTTCATTAAACCATTTCCTATTTGAAATTCTTTTAATAATGTTGATAAATATTACTTTTTAACATTTCAAATTACAGTTAATAAGGTTATAAATAAAGTGTAATTTATATTGGTGTTTTTTGTTACGTTTGTTTTGATCAATTTGATACATTTGATTGGTTAGTCAAAAATACTTAATGATAACTATACTCAAATATTGTCAACACATGAAGGCCCATAAGCACCAGTATTGGTCAAATAAGTTTTATGTCATAGTTGTGCAGACTCTTGAAGTTTGCACTTTTCATATAAATTACACAAAATAAATTATAACAACTTATAAAAATTAGTGTTGTAATGAATAGCCTATTCGGCCAAACTATTCGACTTGATTAACGCACGTACGAAAATTGGCGCGCAAACCGCATTATGGCAAGGACCCTGCTCTCTATTGGCCCGCAGTTACTACGCTTCGCCAATCACGTTAATTCTTGACAGTTGTAGCGGACAGACACGAGCATCATGGCAGTATGTGATAAATGATGATATCAAATGTGAACAACAATGACACCTACACGTGTAATTAACGGAAAAAAAACAGAGAAGGACCGCGAAGTGAAAATGTGAAAATAAATATGAAATTGAGTTGATAACATAATCAAACAAGTCGAGACAGCTTATTGGCACGAAATTCGCGGCCATCAATGCCAAATAATTGTCATAGATCTCAGAAAGCTTAATGCTTGTAATGAAAATCACTTAGCGTGCACGGGCAAAAGCCTGGAGCCGTTCAGACTACCAAGCTGTCTGGAATCTGTGAAATCATACCTGACTTATACCAACGTCCTGTCTCTCTCTTTTCTCCATTATCACCAGGCTTATGAGTCACGTAATTGTAAAATGGGAAATTACGACGGAAGAGTGACGAATTGAAAGTATTGTGAGCACGTATTATGATGCATGCATAGCCATACTTGGACTAGAGTGATAGAGGAAAGAGAAAGGGAAGAGCAAAAACGAACGCTTAAAAAGGATAGGCAGGGTCAGTCCCTCAGATGTGAGACGATATTCGAACGAATAGGTGTGTATGTCTGCTGATCTTTGTAATTATAAATTGTGAATACATGTGACTAATATTATTTTCTTTTTTATTTTGTGCATGTTAAGTTATAAATAAATAAAAACAAACAACACTAACCTGATAACATTAAATCTAAATACCAAAATGATTAATTTACTGTGTTTTTGTTATTTGGTATTCAGCCGAATAGCGAAAAATAGGCCAAATACCGAATAGTAACCGAATATTCGTTACATCACTAATAAAAATATATTATGTTTGTAATAGCTGAAGAAGAGAGTAGAAAAATCACAGTTAAGTTTTTTTTCCATATCAAAAAAGACTAACAAAGAAATGTGCTTATTTTCTATCCAAATAATCATAAAATTTGATATTATTGTATACTGTAAAATCTCACATCAAAGGAAATAATATATTTGAATGTGCAAGACATTTACAAAAAAAGGAATTATGCACAATTCGTTTTATAAATACAAAATTAATTGGCCTTAAGAACTGCAAAACTTTATGAACTGTGAAATTCCTACTGATTTCTGCCAAAAATTATGATGTCAAAACAATTAGGTGAGTGTGACTTTGGCAACAAGTACAATAAATGAAAATGACAAATGCTTATTTTTCACACTTACTGTACCTTATACAATAACATCTAATATTCAGAACCATTTATTGTAAATGACTTTCTATNATTTTGATAAAGTAACTTTGCTACCTGCATGACATCTCGTATCTATATTGTGACCTCTAATTTTCATAATTTTAAATTGGGTACATTCCAGTATGCAACAAACAGTACATTGGTTAACTGTGATGTACAAAAATGTGTGCCGATATTCACCGATATGCATTGCACTCATTGGGTTGTGGATAAGGTGAACTCCAATGAAGCAATATGGTTGCCTCCATAGTTATATTTAGCAACTTTGTAAAAAAATCATAAAAATTGAATAAGACGGTTAGCATGTAATATTATTTAATCCCATACATTATAATTAAATGGTTAATGTTACCTATGGTTCTAAGATGGCCATGCTTCCGACTGTTTGTGGTCCAGACGGACTCCTCCCGGAGGGGAGCTGCCGGCAGGCCGCCTTGTGACAAACGTCACTAGTTATTGATTCACAGTAGTTCTTGAACAAAATAAAAAAACAGGAAATATCTAGTAAAAATATAGTTAATCTAACCTAACCAAAGCACCGCCATCTTGGAACCATAGGTAACATTAGCCAATTAAATACAGGTAGGCCTCTTACAACGTGTTTTCGCTCCAACGCAGTTGGGAAAATGCGGTAATGTTTTACAACGCGGTTTACGGTATTTAGAAACGAATTATCTTTCACATAACAGAAAAATCGCAACGGATCACGTGATACGAACCGCAATTCGGCATACAGAACTAAATGTCCTTGAAAACAGCTGTTTGTTGCTGTTGGTGTGTTATTTATTCCCTTGAAAGTTTCTGGGGAAGACCGGTTTCTAGCCCAGATGTGCATCAGTTACCGTAAACACTCAAATATATCACTAAATTTTCCATCATTTATACAGTTTCAATAAGTGGGGACAGCAAAAATGGTCCAAAATATAGTATAAACTTCTATTGGGTGTATATTTTTAACAAAATAGTGAAGAAAAGTTATTTTTTGTGATTTTTACTGTCCACAAAACTGATTGAAAAAATTTTAGCCATAACAATGCCGAATGAAAAGAAAGGACTGTCGTTAAAAAGGAAATTTATAACTCTTCAAAGATAGAAATTTTGGATCGAATTAAAAATCAAGAGCGGATAGCTGATATTAGTAGGCATTTTAATTTAAATGAGTCGACTATTCGGTCGATTAAGCAATCAGGAGAAAAGATTAGAAATTTGGTTGCATCCGGATCATCTATTCTTGCAAAAAATGTTGCTAGTCCGAGAGCACCTATAATGTAAAAAATGGAACAAGCGCTAATATTATGGGTAGAAGATATGAACAAGAAACAGTTGCCTTTAAATAAAACTGCACTTAAACACAACGCCTTAAAAATATTTGATTATTTAAAACATATGGGACAGTCGTCAGCTGCAGTGGCATAGCGTGGGTGCCAGCTGCCCAGGGCGGAGGAAAATTTCGATGCCCCCTTATTAGGTATCTCAATTTAAAAGACAAAAATTCAGTTTCGTCACAGAATAAGTAATGAACAATTAAGTGCTCATTTCAATCGGTCCAAATCGTAGGCGCGACAAAAATATGAAATGAAATGGTTCAAATTTTTACAAGAAATTATTATTATTTATTGTGAAATTTTACCGCCCCCACTACGCTACGCCACTGGTCAGCTGATGAAACCAGTGTTAAATTCGTGGCTACCAATGGCTGGTTTCAAAAATTAAAAAAACGCCATTCAAACGCCAAGTTTTTCTCGTTTTAGAACCGAATCCCAGTTTTTGTATTGAGTTGGTGTCTCCTATAACGCGATTTCCCACAACGCGGTATTTTCAAGGAACGTATCTACCGCGTTGTAGGAGGCCTACCTGTATAAGATTATTTGACAAAGATTTAAATATTTTTTAATATATTTAATTGAAGCATATAGGATAAGGCTAGTAGTAAGTAAAAGACTGCTTGTAGTCTGAAATGTTGTCATTTTTTTTTATACAGAAGTTATTTTAGGCTTTATCATAGCAACAGTAGCAGGTAATGAAAATATTTTATCATCATCATTATTTTACTATTCATCTGAATTAATCCAAAGTTATTATGACAAAATACATCAGCAAATGCCAATATAGTGCTGTTTGCTTCTACCATCTTATTGGGTTGTCATATGTTACAGTAAAAGCTTGTTAAACTGTTCACTGATGCATCAGTTGTGGCTGAGACTGATGCATACTGGAATGTATCCATTATCAATACACATAGTAAAACAGTTCTCTATTTAAATACCATCTTACAATGAAATATGCTTCTGATATGTTTAATTAATTGATCTTTGTTATCATAAAAAAATACACAAAATTTTTTATTGAGATCCAATTAGACAACTGAAAAACATGTCATTATACACTTGCTTTAAAATGTGTGTTTTTCACATACAAGTTTGTTTTGATCAAATTTTACATTGTTTTTATCCCATTAATTAATTGTATTATTAGAAACAAAATTATAAAAGTTAGATATGGCTAAGTTTTGAAACTACAGTGGCATTGTAAATTTTGACAGGCAATCTGTACAGATGGACGGCTTTTTAACCATCTAGAAACAATTTGGCATTTCAGTCCAGGCATACCAAATAATTCAAAGACATGTACTTTAGATTTTCAGGTAATTTTTGTATTTTCTAATTGTTTTTCTTGCGTGGATTTAATGTTAAATTTATAATAATAATAATAATAATAATAATTGAACAAATAAAAAGCATTCTTATATTCTTGTATGTTTTTTTATACTAAATAGTAATATTTTAATGTAAAATCTTTTAAAATATTACTCATTCTTTCATTAATTTTTATAATTAGAGAAAATAATTAGATTAAACATATGATATTTAAATTAAATACTGTATATATAAATCTTCAAATCTATTATATTCTTTTTTAGAAGTGTTGAACACTAGATCATGTCTTTAAAACAATCACATGGCTTATTCTCCACCTTTTATTTAGTTGATACGGTAAATAATTTAAAATTTTTTTTTCATGAAGAACTATACAATTACAGCAAGTAAGTAGTAATAGTTATTTTTAAGAAAGTTATTTATTTTATTATTGTGCACAATTTAAAACTTGTGGATTATTTATTATTAGAATTTTCCTTTTAATATCATTTGATTATGGTTGGTTATGGATAAGTGAAACTATAGATAAAGGGGATCTACTATAATTTGTTATACTTATTTAAAAAGTACACTGGTGTGCAAAACTTAAGCAACAATTGTTTTTTGCCTTAACTCTGCAAGAAATCATCTGGGAGGCATGAAATTCAGAATACAGACAGTATTTTATAATTAAAGGATGAAGAAAGCATACTAGTGCAAAAATGAATAGAACACATACAGTATGGAATCAAAGCCTCCTTCTTATTGTAATCTTGCACTGCATTTGCTTACTGCACATGTTCTACAAGCCCTCACATCACCTACCTGTGATGTCTTCTTCCTGAATACGAATCACCTTTCTACTGAGTTGGGTGGTTATTGTACTGATCACAACAAGCCCTTTTCTACAATTTCATGGCTGTCTGCTTAAAAATTACATTGTTGCTTTAAGTTTTGCACACCAGTGTATATTAAAAATTTTATCTGCATTCATGGAATAATAATAAATTAATAACTTCCTTAAAAATAACTACTACTATTTACTTGCTGTTATTTTATAGTTCTTTATGAAAAAATATTAAAAATTGTTTATAAACAAATTCTTAATTATTAAAATGATTAATTTTTTTCCAAATAACAGAAGAATAAAACTCTCATTTCACGAGAGTTTTATTCTTTTTGTTGAATTTTTCCGTCCAATGGCTGGATTATTGTTAGATAAATCAAAGACAAGTCTGTCCAAGAGGAATCACCATTTATTTTGCATTTGTGTGTGTAGTCTGAAATGCAGAAGTTTTATTCTTCTGTTATTTGGCAATTAGAATTTGTTTATATACCCTTTTTGAAACTTAAAAAATCAATTAAACAAAAATACTTTTACAAAATACTTCATTTCTCTCATATCACTGAATCATTTAGTCACAATCACCACATTTACTGAGAATGAAAGCAAAAACATTTAATTTTCATTAACATTTTCAAAACTAAAATGAGAAATTAGATGTTCTATGCATTTAATATAAATTTTTTAACATATTTTTGAAAAAAATACATATATATTTAAAATTGCTATGATACCCAAAAGCTTACTAATATTTACACTTTCTTCCACAAGAATAATATTGTCTCATATTTCATTGTGATATTTTACTATGTCTAAAATACAAGTTTGTCACAATCATCACATTTACTGAGAATGAAAGCAAAAACATTTAATTTTCATTAACATTTTCAGTTCATAACAGTTAAAAGAAAACTTCATTTATTAAAAATTTGTCATTATATTTAGAATTTTGAAAACATAGCATTGCTTTTTTTCCAAAGGTGTACTTACAATAACAAAAATTTATGAGTTAGACTGTTTATTGTGACACAGCAAAGCACTGGCAAAAGCTGTACAGCAAGCAATAGAGTGAAGAAATCAAACTTGTTTGTTCTTAACTGCTCCTTTTTGAAGCTTTAAGCTTTGCTTGAGCTAGTCCATATCACTATAAACATAGCCTTATTTTGTAAGAAATATTAAGCATTATCCTGTTTTTGAAAAAGTTCAAACTTATAGGAATGTTTTAGTTTCAGTTTAAATGTTCTAGAACATGTGAATTGAATTGCTAGATCTATAATATAATCGAGACGGGTTCACATAATAATAATGATAATAATAATACTAATAAGCGCACAGACCAAACGATTAGGAGTTGAAAGTTGAAATTTGGTACACAGTTAGGTTATGTCACGAGAACACACACTAAGAAGGGATTTTTCGAAATCCCCCCCGGGGAAGAGACAGGATTAAGGCTTCTATATACATTATGGATACGAGCCCAAACGGTTAGGAGTTGAAAGTTGAAATTTGGTACACAGTTAGGGTACGTCACGAGAACGCACACTAAGAAGGGATTTTTTGAAATTCCCCCAGGGGGAGAAAGACAGGATTAAGGCTTAACACTTCCATCAACAATGGAAATGTTAAGTCTTCTTCCTGTCTTACGTTTCATTTCACTCTTACTCTGTGAAAATGAGTAATGTTGACTGTAACGTAATAATCTTAATCTTAGTTATTGTTACTTTTGCCCGAGCAATGCTGGGCTCACCTGCTAGTTATGAGATAAAAACTTACCTTCACATGAGATACACAGATGTATTCATAATGGATGACTGTACATTACTTTAAACATAATGGATCTTTTGAAGAATAAACAATATTCTTTTTAGTTTTTATGATTTGTTGTTTTTTGTTCAAGATTAAAGCTGATTGTAACCTCTGGTTATGCATATGATCTCCAGAAAATAGCATTTAAAAATTTAGTGCTTTTTCTATGGGAAAATCCTTTTCCAAAAATTCTTAAATTGGAATTAAATAGAACCAAATAGTTTTTTTGTGTTAGAATCCTGTTTAATTCTTCTATTAATGTATGGTTTTCTTATCTTTCATTATTTTCTAAGAATTTTAAAGTCAGAAAATTAACTAATTCAATTTTCAAATTTCTGAACTCTACATTAATAGAATAGAATTAAATAGGATTCTAATACAAAAAAACTGTTTGGTTCTATCTACATCCATTTTTAAGAATTTTTTTAAGAGAATTTTTCATAGTAAAAGCATTAAATTTTTAATGTCATATGCTAGAAATCACATGCATAACCAAAGATATATGTATTTTAATCATTTACTTGATCTGTTCCATTCTATTAACATAATAATGATCTTGTAGTAGATGTTTAAATGCATTTTAGAATGTATTTAAACTCCAATTATAGGATTGCACAGATAAACATAATTTTAGTTTATAAAATTTTTGTTATTTCTTTCTGAAAATAATTTATAGGATTTAAAATCTTCGAGAAATTTTTTTTTATTTGTATTTAGTTTTCTGAATAAACCAGTGTTTTATTATATATTTTATTTTCCAGAACTTTTTAACAATTCTGAAGTTAACAAAAATTTTTAACTATTAAAAATTATTTTAAAGTCATAGGATACACTATGTATTCCTTAATCAGTAACTTGATACATTTGCAGAAACATTATATTTCAAAAATTCTCACATTTTCTTATGTTAAAAATGCATTAAATGCATTCATACATCTATTCTGTATTTTATTATTAGAGAACTGTTGCATATTATTACTCATTATTGTATTACTAAATAATTTTGGCATCATTTTATATTAAGACTAGCAGACCCTGCCATGTGTTGTTGTGGCTCAAAATGTATCTATTATAAATTTATAACACTTCCCCCGTGGGGGGGAAATTTTTCGAATAATTTCTTCTTAGTATACATTCTCTTGACGTACTCTATTAAAACACAATCAAAAACACAAAAACCCACATCTAAAATAGTATAATGGAAGCCAAGTTCTTCACAGTAAGCCTTAATCCTGTCTCTCTCCCCCCGTGGGGGGGATATCGAAAAGTTTCTTCTTAGTGTACATTCTGTTGATGTACCCTATTAAAATGCAAAAACCCACATCTAAAATAGTATAAATAGAAGCAGAGTTCGTTACCGTAAGTTTTAATCCTAACCATCTCCCTTCAGTGGGGTTGAATTTCGACATGTATATTATATAAAAACACGTGCGTATTCGAATGCAGCGTTGTGTCAAAATTTCAAAGAAATCGGTAGGAACAAATGAACATTACATTTTTATTTATATAAACAGATAGATGATGATCTGCTTTAGTTCATTTTCATAGAAAAGCATAATGCCTAACAGAAAGGCAAATTTAGGGCGTCGTACTCGAGTGCCATCTGTTGGACATAAAAGCCTTAACCATAGATGATATCATTTAATTTATACGAATGTTTAACGGAATAATATACAGCCTATGTCCACCCTGAAGTTCCATTCTAAATATTGGTGAAAGAATTTTTGAAATTGGATGAGTAGTTTCAGAGATTACCTGCTACATCCAAACTTACATACATACTTACAAACATTATCTCTTTATTATAATAGTATAGATAAATATATCAGTCAGCTTCTGTAAAGGAAAGTTGGGATCTGTACATAATTCCATTTGCACAATAGATATATTTTATATTATATTATATATTTTAAATAATAATAAAATGTAATTTTTATTTTCCAGGTATCATTTGAATTCAGATCATTGCTGCATTCACAGTTATCAACTGTATTCTTTGATGAAGTGGTACGTCAAATGGTTAATGCCTTCCTGCAAAGAGCAGAACATCTGTATGGAAAACAGTCAATTAAGAATCAGCCTCCAACAGTACTTTCCAATGTTTCGTAACATTTATAGACATTAATTAATAAATTTGTAAATACATAGTTTCTTTAAGATTAAATAACTAGGCAGTCATGATATACAATATCCATGCATTTTATTGCATTACTGTTTGTTTAAGATGCTTTTGCATCAGATATCATATAACATGATAGCCAGAATCCTGTTAAATTTTAGTATTTCATGCAGTCTTTTAGTATTATGCATGAAATTCTAAAGTATGAAATACTTCTGTTTTTAGTTTTTCAAATGCCAGATTTGTAGTTTATAATTTAATTTTAATTTATTATTTTTTATTAAGTAATCATTATAAATAAATAGATTTTTTACTAACAACAATATACAAAAACTGTCTTACACACATTTCTTTCATGAACATAATATCAACCTTTGTATCAAATATATTTACTTCTGCAGTCCTTGTTCCTAATTATCCCCCATTCAATTAAACATATATATTTCTTTTTATAATTGTTTTTATCATCAAAACTTACAGTCTTAGACAAGGTATTAAAAAGAAAAGTAAACTGGTCATTGCATGGTATATTTAAGCATTTTTATGTAAAGATTTATAACTTTGATTTGATATAACTATATTTATTTGGATAGAATATATTAATACACATTATATTTATTGTTTCAAATTATTGAAATTTATTTCTATATCTAGACAACAATTGCCTTAAAAATTTTGATCTATTAGGTATGTTATACATAATTCAGAATCAATAATTTATTTTTTGAATTTGGATGATTTCCTCTTCTTTTTGTATCAGTAATAATATACAATATTTAAAATTTTTAATATCATAAAAACAGATTAACTTCAGAATATTTTTATTAATATTTAGAATATTAATAAAATTCTATGTGTATAAATTTCCAAATATAAGAATTTTTAAATTGTAAATATAAATAATAATGTAAAATTGTAAATTTACTTTTTGTAAATAATTAGATAAAAAATAGTAAAACATATGTTTTGATTTGCTTGTTTTCCTGATATTTTTGAATGAATGTTAAGAGAAAATTAGAAATTTTATTCAATGTAATAAAATAATATTTATATTTGAAGTTTTTCTCTCAATTTTTTTAATACAAAGATATACATTAAAAAGTAAATCTGAAAAACTATTTTATTTTCTATTAGGAATAAAATTAAATGTTAACAATTTTTTTGTAAACGAAAAACGAACAGTTCATTTTTTAGTGAAATTAAATCATAAGAACATAAAATTCTATTAATATTGAAATACATTTAAAATAATTTCTGCATAATGTTGTTCTATTAATCATCTTTTAAGCTTGTAAATCAATTCGTTCTAGACTGCATACTATTAATAACAAACAAAACTTACTACTACATCTTATCTTGCAGCCGAAGCTCGAAATTGGCAAAAATATCAGCAGCATGGTCCTCAAGCTTAATATAAAGCCTTAATAATTGAAGATTACTATGATACTATGCATCTTTATATTCTAAGCTATGTATTTATGCACATTGATCTGAGGTGGTAACTCTATGTAATTATGATTTTTAGATATTTATATAATCTTTAGGATTGTTTATACTTCCGTTGCAATGTTAAAACTGACGTCATTAATTGCAACGATTATTGGCTAGCTCAAAAACATTTGAAAAGCTTGTTCATTTGTACTAAGCGTTCGATTTTTACAGTTTTTTATCTTTTATTTGATTTCTTTTTCTTGAGAAAGGTCATTTAACATGACCGAAAACGTTTGAAGTAATAAACTTCGGCTGCAAGATAAGGTGTAGTAGTAAGTTTTGTTTGTTAGCTTGTAAATCTTAAAACTAAAAAGTACACTAAATTTTATCTTTTAAATGTTAAATTTTGAATGCAAATATTTCAGAATAAAAATGTTTTATTTATAATCAAACTAGATGTTTCTTTTTATAAAAATGTTCCATTTAATATTCAATTTTCAACAGGTAGAATTCAATTGCCACACGGCCAAGCTGCTAAGGCAGTGGTTCTTAACCATGCTCCGCAAACCTACCTCAAGTGTTCCATGAAAAAAGATTTTAAAGTTTTTATATTATATTTTTAGCTTTATTCCCATTGCCATATTCATAGACAATTCCATGTTTCTATTTTATTCAATATATTAAAGTTTATTAGTTTATTGCTTCATTGTTTCCTGAGGATAATAAACATGGAATTGCTTATCAATTTTTGAATGTATTGATGCTAATGCTCTGTGTAATAAAAAGTATATGAATGGTGTTCTACGGCCACAGAAAGGTTGAGAACCAGTGTGCTAAGGTGCAACCTACTGCTCTGAGGATCTAGATTAAATCCAGATGGATCAAAAAACTCCAGGAATTTTTGTCTGTCTATGTCATGCCCTATCCATCCTGGCTACCCCATTAGCCTAGCAAACTGTTAATGGGCTTGGTAAAAACAGGGCCTCTTAGTGCACAGAGAGTAGAAGGAATTAGAAAAAACAAAACATATAGAATTCAATCAATACATGATGCTTTCCAAAAAGTACATTTGATGATTTTAATTATGATGATGATTATATTGTAGTGTCCAAAATTAATAGTATATTTTTCTCTTTCATTAAACCATTTCCTATTTGAAATTCTTTTAATAATGTTGATAAATATTACTTTTTAACATTTCAAATTACAGTTAATAAGGTTATAAATAAAGTGTAATTTATATTGGTGTTTTTTGTTACGTTTGTTTTGATCAATTTGATACATTTGATTGGTTAGTCAAAAATACTTAATGATAACTATACTCAAATATTGTCAACACATGAAGGCCCATAAGCACCAGTATTGGTCAAATAAGTTTTATGTCATAGTTGTGCAGACTCTTGAAGTTTGCACTTTTCATATAAATTACACAAAATAAATTATAACAACTTATAAAAATTAGTGTTGTAATGAATAGCCTATTCGGCCAAACTATTCGACTTGATTAACGCACGTACGAAAATTGGCGCGCAAACCGCATTATGGCAAGGACCCTGCTCTCTATTGGCCCGCAGTTACTACGCTTCGCCAATCACGTTAATTCTTGACAGTTGTAGCGGACAGACACGAGCATCATGGCAGTATGTGATAAATGATGATATCAAATGTGAACAACAATGACACCTACACGTGTAATTAACGGAAAAAAAACAGAGAAGGACCGCGAAGTGAAAATGTGAAAATAAATATGAAATTGAGTTGATAACATAATCAAACAAGTCGAGACAGCTTATTGGCACGAAATTCGCGGCCATCAATGCCAAATAATTGTCATAGATCTCAGAAAGCTTAATGCTTGTAATGAAAATCACTTAGCGTGCACGGGCAAAAGCCTGGAGCCGTTCAGACTACCAAGCTGTCTGGAATCTGTGAAATCATACCTGACTTATACCAACGTCCTGTCTCTCTCTTTTCTCCATTATCACCAGGCTTATGAGTCACGTAATTGTAAAATGGGAAATTACGACGGAAGAGTGACGAATTGAAAGTATTGTGAGCACGTATTATGATGCATGCATAGCCATACTTGGACTAGAGTGATAGAGGAAAGAGAAAGGGAAGAGCAAAAACGAACGCTTAAAAAGGATAGGCAGGGTCAGTCCCTCAGATGTGAGACGATATTCGAACGAATAGGTGTGTATGTCTGCTGATCTTTGTAATTATAAATTGTGAATACATGTGACTAATATTATTTTCTTTTTTATTTTGTGCATGTTAAGTTATAAATAAATAAAAACAAACAACACTAACCTGATAACATTAAATCTAAATACCAAAATGATTAATTTACTGTGTTTTTGTTATTTGGTATTCAGCCGAATAGCGAAAAATAGGCCAAATACCGAATAGTAACCGAATATTCGTTACATCACTAATAAAAATATATTATGTTTGTAATAGCTGAAGAAGAGAGTAGAAAAATCACAGTTAAGTTTTTTTTCCATATCAAAAAAGACTAACAAAGAAATGTGCTTATTTTCTATCCAAATAATCATAAAATTTGATATTATTGTATACTGTAAAATCTCACATCAAAGGAAATAATATATTTGAATGTGCAAGACATTTACAAAAAAAGGAATTATGCACAATTCGTTTTATAAATACAAAATTAATTGGCCTTAAGAACTGCAAAACTTTATGAACTGTGAAATTCCTACTGATTTCTGCCAAAAATTATGATGTCAAAACAATTAGGTGAGTGTGACTTTGGCAACAAGTACAATAAATGAAAATGACAAATGCTTATTTTTCACACTTACTGTACCTTATACAATAACATCTAATATTCAGAACCATTTATTGTAAATGACTTTCTATCATCAAAACTTAGTCCTAGACAAGGTATTAAGAAGAATAGTAAACTGGTTATTGCATGGTATATTTAAGCATTTTATGTAAAGATTTATAACTTTGATATTAACTATATTTATTTGGATAGAATATATTAATAGACATTATATTTATTGTTTCAAATTATTGAAATTTATTTCTACATATGTAACATATCTTGCTCTCCTAATTATTTTGACCAATGTACTTTATGAAAGATTTTCTGTAACATAAAATGATTCATTAACTATTACAATACATTATGCATGTATACCTCAAGTTATGTCGTTTGTCAAAAAAAAATATATGGAAAAATAAAAGTCAGATTTAAGCCATTTTATTCAACTTTACGTCTGTCCACCACAAATATTGAAGTCGTAATATCACCAGAAAAGTGTTAAAGCACATAAAATCATATTAAAATGCATATATTTACAGTAAATGTTAATATAATCGTCATAAATCTTAGAGAATGAAATATGAAAACATCTGACTCTGTGTTGTCGTCTTATTTAGTGGTCTTTAATTTAAAATCCGTTAAAATTAATTAATTTAAGAGCTCAATATTGGCATTTTACACGGTATTTCCAATATCTACTGTTTGGCGTCGTTGCCACTTGTTATTGGTAAATTTAACATAAATTAGTTTATTTTCTACTATTGCAAAATAATTTTAACAACTATTTGTTATTTAGCCTTACAAAATCATCTTATTTTATAATGTCTAAGAGAAATAGCATTCACAAATAAAGAGTCCGCAATATACTGTAAACATCACCAAATTGTAAACATGTATATTTACAAGTGTTTATGTACCGTACATGTATTCGTAAATTTAGATTACTTTTTTCTGTACTATATTAAAAACTAAAATTTCTTTGTTTGTAAGCTTAATATATGGTTAATAAGAATCTATTTTATTAAAAATGCATTTATAAATAAAATACAGAACTGGGAATGGTTATTTGTGGTTTAGCCTAATGACAAGTAAATTCGACTTAGTCGCCTCTCCTGGAACCAATTACAGACGCAAGGTGAAGTTTACCTGCATTAAAAATGTCAAAAAACTATTTTGAATAGTTATGAAAAATAACTATTGCAAATCTTGAAATACTTCAGACATCCAGGTAAATTGCTTTACCTTCCATTATAGACTTGATAATTTCATAGATATTAAATCTTATAATCTATCAATACCTGATAGCTCTGATTTCTCTCTCTCAGCAAAAATAAATTTACTGATCATTATGATGATGATTTTATCCCAAAAGTTGCCTTGATCATCTCTAAACTATTCTGTGTTCACTAATACATTTACAATATATTTTTCCAAGTCAGAGAGACAATACATGTACTCAAATATAATTGTTTCTGAAAATCAACTGAGATAATTTATTAAATTTTTCAATCTTTTACAGTGTTGTAAAAGTTATTATCCTAGAATTATCAGTGATTATTATTATTTTGTCTACTTATCATAAATCTGTTCAATTTTATTCCTTTATACATATAAGAATACACTTGTTTTTTTAATATGATGTGCTGACTTGTTATGAACTTTAGCTTAATGAATTTTTTTAGACCTTAAACTTTTGTTTCATTGAGATAATTGTTACAATTAATTGAATAGCAACATTATAAAAAAAACCAGCAAATAAATGGATTCTATAGAAGTGCATCAATTGTAGTCTGTAGTTTTTTGTTTAATTATATTAGATAGCAATCATATACATAACTATCAAGAGCAATGATTTGGCATGTTTACATATTTTATAATAATTGTTAATTTTGCAATTACTGTAATGCATGATTTTGTTTCTAGTCTGATGAGGATCTATATCTGAAATGAACAATTAAAGCTATAAAAATTCCAGAAATGTTTTGGAGTGATACACTTCTATAGAATCTGTTAATATATTGTTTCTTTAGAATACTGCCATAAAATTTAACATATCCTTCAATGAACACAGTATAATTTAATTGTTACTGTATATGTTCTCTATTCATTATATTTTTTGATTAAAATAAATTTATATTGCATCTAACTCAAATTCTATTAGACAGTAAAAGAATTCTCAGTGATCATCCAGTCAATAGCATTGATTAACCTGACTAACAACAAATGGTAAATAATAATCTAATATGAAACTATCATAAAAATTCATAACCATCCACATCAATTTAGATTTATATTGCTCACAAGCATAAGAATTATTTTTACTACATAAAAATAATCCCTTTGAAAATTCTGACATTTACTAAGTAGCAATAAAATAAAGTAAATTTATTCTTTTGATTTTTTTTTCATCATAAATGTGTAAGCTTGAAAGTGATAGACTTGCTAAATTCTTGAAAAAACTTAATCTTTAAACAAATATGATATTAAGTTTAATCAATTAATTATATTTTATACAAATATGAATCAATTTGACAAAATTATGACTTTGTAATTGCACATTTAATAATAATAAACAGTCGAGTTATATTAACATGATCACGTGCTATTTTTGATGTCAGCAGCAGGTAACCAATGAAATAAGGCGTGTTCAAATTTTACAAATGTCAGTGCAAACAAGTATATAAAAATTTTAGCTCATTTTAAACATCACTGATGGTCCAAGTTGATAAACATTATGTAATACTTTTGTTTGTTAAACTAAATATTTATTTATAAATAGTAATCGGAACTAAGCATATATAGATTCCGGAAAGGAAATTTGAAGTAATACATTTATTGATTTTTGGTCATTATGTTTTATGTAAGTTTAACTTAACTTAGTGAAAAATTCCATTTTGGTTCATGATTTGGCTGCAAAATCTAGTTTTGGTCAGACCTTACCTTCTAAGAAAAATTAATGATACCAGATCCAATACCCAAAGTAAAGTGTCAATACTGGTGTTGGTATTGGACCAAAAGTAATGAGTACAAAAAGTAGTTGGTATTGAAGGAAATATTAATATGGTAGCATATCAGGATTTCCCTAAGTGGATAGGATGGATCTTTCAGCACAACAATGCAACATGCTATATGCTCTACCCCTAATTCTCAAGTCTAGAGAATTAGAGGCAGAGAATGGTCTCAAAGGTGCTTGATTGGGTTCAAGCACCCTTGGGACCACCTTGATCATCATGTTTTCTATGTGGACCTTGTACTTCAGCAGCTGTAGAGGCACTGCAGTTTGCATGGCTCCAAGTAGCTGTGGCAACTTTTTAGTACAGTGCTCCACAAAACTATAGAACTGCTCAAAAAATTAAGGTCAGAACATACTCATTGGGGGTTTTTATTCAAATCTAAAACCAAATACGAAGTGACTGTTATCAATAAATAATGAACAATAAACGATATTGTGAGTATGATTGTTGTCCTTCGTGGAAAAGCACTAAGATGCACTGATACATAGAAATAGATTTTTTTACATGTAATTCAGCACCTAACTTATAAAAAGATAATTTTAGGAAACTAATTTGTGGCTGACTGCGAAATAGCAAGTAAGTCAATTTACATATTGCCACATAAATATAGAACTGCAATCTTTCTCACAAGTTTGAAGTGTGGAAGTATTTTTTTTCATCATGCCTTGTGGTACTGTACCCATTTAACAGACTTTAAGAAAGGGCAAATTGTAGCTTTCAGTAGCACTGATTTAAATCATCAGGCAGTAGCAAACAGCATCAAACATTCAAAAAAGGTTGTTCAACATTATTTGTCAAATCCTGCAAATTATGGACCAAAGTGTAGAAGTGGATGTCCTTCAAAGCTTACCTTGCAAGATCATAGAAAAATTATTAATGCAGCTTCTAATTCCACAGCGTCCATGCATAAAATTTGGGTATTTAAGTACATCACAAAACCATTTGAAGGATTTTACATGGCAACAACAACATTGTTTGGTCTTGAATGAGAAGTGCCCTGCTCTTAGACCTGAGCACGAATCTGCCCAACTCAATTTTGCTAGGAAAAATATGGCCATTCAATGGAATAAGGTAAATGTTTTGTTTCATTTAGACCTATCATGCGAGCACAAGAAATAACAACCTTTTTGTCATATAAATAATTTTTTTGGACAAAAAAATTTAATTTGGATGGGCTAGATGGTTTAATTAATGTTCTACTGGCATGATTTACATAAAAAACTCAAGTATTGAATACTTTTTGCAAAGGAACTTCGGTGGTGGGAGTGTTATGGTTTGGGATGCATTTTTTGCATTGATAAAACTGGATTTGGCATTCGTTACCTGTCGCATAAACAGTGCCAACTATCAACAAGTTCTGGAGAACAAATTGCTGCATAAAAACAGATTCAGAAGAATTTCTCTTATTTTTCAACAGGACAATCCATGTGTCACGAGATACGAAACAATTTTGAAAATACACGAATTGATCAGTTCAAATAGAAAACATTTGGGGGATCTTGGTTGACCAAATTTATGACTAAAATCATCAATATGCAGACATTGAACATTTAAAACAAGCAATTGTCGCTGCTTGGAACTCTCTTGAGGCATCAATCATAAAAAAAACCTTGTTGACAGCATGCCAAATTGCATTTTCAACGTTATCAGTAAAGGAGGTGTGCAAATAAATTACTAAATTAAACTATTTTGTAGTATATAATTCTTTTTACATTCATTTACTAGTTGATTCTATACTTTTGTGGTGCTTAAAATAAGTTTTTTTACAATTTCTGCTATTTGCTGCAATATAGAAAACTATGAGTTTTGACAAATTATGTTTTCATAAATCCTGAACAATATAAGAAAAGTAGCTACATCATATATGTAATTCCTAACCTTTGTACAGTAAATTTGCAGCGGTTCTATACTTTTGTGGAGCACTATCTTATTGAATCACTCTCGCACAGTCTAGCTTCTGTCTATGCTACATTCTGGATATTAGCTGATGGTCATAATAAAGTGCCCCAAGTGTGTAATTACCATTACACACTTCTATTCATAATTAATTTTCCAAATTTATATTTAATTACCATATTAAACAATGCTATTCATTTTAACTTTGTAAACAATTTTTATTTAATATTGTTATAAAATGAATAAACATAAAAAGACCTTTAAATATAATACAATCAATAATAATTTTATAAAAAAAATAAATTACAAAATTATGACCTGATTTCTAAATGAAACAAAAAAATATGATTTAACTTAATTACAATGACCAGCAATATTTTCTATTAAATGACTATTGTGATGCAGTTTATAAATGCAATGAATTTTTTGTCGACATCAAGATCTAATACATGCCTCCCATTCCACCCATTCCGCCCATTCCACCCATGCCAGGCATTTCTTTTTCTTCCTTTGGTAGTTCAACAACAACAGCTTCTGCAGTAGTGAGTAATGAAGCAACACCTGCTGCATCCATCAAGGCTGTTCTTACAACCTAAATCATATATATTTATATATATATATTTTTAGTAAATTAAAACATATATTTATGAATTGATATTTCAAAAGAAATTTATTGAATAAAAATAATAAATTAGTATTTAAAATGTAAACAAGCTTACCTTTGTTGGATCTATTATTCCAGCATCGATCATATTAACATATTGCCGACAGAGAGCGTCGTAACCAACTTCTTTTGGTGAATCTATAACTTTTTGTACTACTACAGAACCATCCACACCAGCATTTTGAGCAATTTGCATGCATGGGACTTTTAGTGCATTTTGCACAATATCAATTCCTGGAAAGAGATTTTTAGTATATATTTTATTAAATTATTAGATAAATAATAAAGAAAATTATTTATATTTAAACTCTTCTTAATAAACAAATATAGCACATATTCATAATGTTAAATATAAGAAAAACTTAAAAAAAATTTTAAAAAGACAATACATTAAATTTCATTGTTTCATCTTCTCTTCAATATTCAGGAAATAATATATAATATTTATAAGCTTGTGTGTGTGTGTGTGTGCGCGCGCGCGCGTGTTTTTTTTTTGTGTACAAAACTATTATATTAAAATGCAAATAGTTTAAAACATTTTTCTGATCACTAAACTATTATTATTATTGTAAACAAATAGTCTCTATGCTGTACTATAAACATTACATTTATAATAAAGCAAGACAAATAACTTACAGCAATAAAGAGATTTGTTACAAAAAATACAGTAGAGATAAAAATTTACAATAGAAAACAAGGAATAAATTAGAAAACATTTTTATAAATTTTTCTGATATATCTGCAAATTATAAAATTGATTGATTACTATTAGTGATGTCAAGAAAACATGTTTGGACTTTCTGATGTAGTTGATGTTGGTATGACATTGTGACTCTCCCAACACTAGCAGTATCTAAAATGCACATTTTCTTTGTTGACACACAGTGCAAAACATTCACATTTTCTTTGTTTTGAAAACATCTACATGATTCTAATTGTTCTATCAATTATATTGGCACGTTTACTCAAGACTTTTCCTATATGTTGTTTTGTTAAAAATGCTGTATAGATGTAAATATCAATTTCTCCTATATAAACATCAGCATAAAATGTATTGAGAGAGACATTCTAAAAAGTTTGAGTATTAAAAATAATTACATTTTATCAGGAAAACATCAACAGAGGAGATACTCTGTGGAATATGGCTGTATAACTATAATATACATCCTACTTTCAAAATAGGTATTTTAATAATTCTAGAGATAATGTGAACAGTATTTTATATCTATTATTTATATAATCACTGTTCATATAAGGAATAAAATAGAGAATTAAACAAATATAATTAATAGTTAAGATCAAAAGTCAAAAGATAACATCAGGCCTAATCCGGAGTTCAACATTTAAACTTTGCACCATGCGATTTTAAAGTTGAAACCTGTTTTCTTCATTTGCATAGAAAATATATATTCTCTATCTATTTTTCTCTGTGGAACTGATAAATGTGATGATATTTCAAAAAATTTAATGTAAATGTACTTTGTGGAACAATGAGATCCACAAAGTATGCTTAGACAAATCCAAGAATGGAAAAATGAAACAATATACAGTAGACCCCCCTATAAAACGGGTTCCTATAATTACGATTCCTATAAGACAGCGAAAAAATTGCGACGGTATCCGTAAAACACGGTAAAAAAACTCCTATAATTTCGTAAAACGTCATTGGGCAGCCAAACTATTTACCTCCGTCCAGCGCCACGCTACGGAGAGATTACTATCGTCTGTACAGTATTATATATAAATTAGGTACTGTACATATAATTATGTATTAATTATATATTAATTAGGTACTGTATATATAATTATATATTAACTTAATTTATTGTAACTTTATTATAATTATATATATGCTTTCCGCCGCCTGGCACCACGCTACGGAGAGTTTAGGTGAACTATCGTCTGTACAGTATGTAAATTAGGTACCGTAAGTCTAATACAGTACTGTAATTTTATACATTTCTTGTGAAAGAAACATTTCTTATTCAATGGCGATAAAAATTATTTATATTAATGATGTCTCCAAAGTTCAGCGAAGTTTTCGCAGAAAAATAACATCAGAAATCGCAGCCGCAGTTTGCTCAGCTGTTCCGCGACAAAAACAAGCTTGAGCAACGGCGATGTCGAATGGTGCACACTCGGTAAGTAAGCCTACAATTTTTTGTTTATAGCGTAGTTTATACAGATTATTTCCAAAAAAATATACGTATTTTGGAAATGTTGAGTCGGATTAGTCTAGAATCGATTAATTTTATGGAAGAAAACCTTTCAAACAGCTGTAGTCCGTAAACTTGACACATGTTGGGCTGTGATTGGCAAGGACTCCTAAGAAATCGGATTCCTAAAGAATGGAACGTATCTACTGTCTTATAGGGGGGGGTCGACTGTATTCATATAAGAAGTTAAATTTAAATCACAACAAAAAACTGGAATGAAAAAAACCCATTAATGTGACAAATAATCAGATCATAATGATGGAAAAATGAAAAGAATGAATCAGTGCCACTATACTATACATAATATGAATGAAGTAATAAAAAGCAAGGCTGCAATTTGTTGATTTATTTTTCATTGTGTAATTTTTATCATTTCCTTTTTATATGAAATCTTAGTCATTCTATGCAGATATGAAAGAAAAAACTAAAAACAGATGATGTCTTTAAGAGATTAAATTGATCAAAATTTTAAGATTCGGATCAGATGGCCTATAGTGTACATCATAGTCTGTAAAATTTTTTTTAAACTACCAAACTTTTATAAATCTGAATTGCAATTTCTAACATTCCTATTTCCTTATTATCTTCAAATTCATTAAGCCACAGCATTAAATAATATAATTACAACTTAAACTTCAGTAAATGAAGTTCTGAAGTTATCATATTAATGTTATCTTACTATGACAATAACATCTCTAATATCAATTTGAAATTATTTACGAGTTTTTGTTCTAAACAAATTTGAAAATTTGTTTTCAAACTTTTAAATAGTTTATGAAGTCTTTTAGTTTCGCTTATCTAAAATAAAATGAGTTTAATTAATACAGTTACCAAAAAAACTTTTGTAAAAACAAATGCTCAAATTCTGTTGATAGTATAATCGTGTATTCAAAAGAAAATGCATTATGGTAAATGTTTAAGAAATTAAATTTTTTATATAATAATATTTGCTTAAATATTTAAAATATACTTTCTCATATATTAATAATTCAATTTACCTATTTTCTGATCACCATTTTCAGCTTTGATATCATTAAGGATAGGAAGGCAACGCAATAAAGCAGTTCCTCCACCTGTAACAATTCCTTCTTCTACTGCTGCTTGAGTAGCATTCAAAGCATCATTTACACGATCCTTCTTTTCATTTACTTCAACTTCACTAGATCCTCCTACCTAATCAATGAAAACTTAGATTTTTTACATGTATTAAATAAGTCTGTAAATTATTAATTTGTTTGCTAAATTATACATATACTCATGATTCTTATCCAAGACTCTTATTTCAATTTATATTGATATATACTCTAGATCAGGGGTCTTCGACCTTTTACACTTTCAGGAACCCTTCGAGCTCATGGTTTTCTTGAAGGAACCTCATGTTTAAGTAGCAGATAAAATAGTTTATCAAAGCTTTTTTCTACTCAAATTTGCAAAATTATTCTTGTATCTTTATTTAATCTTAATACAAACATCTTAATAAAGCAATGAATAGTGAGGTAGTGAATCAGGTTTTATTTTATTTATTTTCTAGAATACATTTTATGACTAATTAACAAAAGGAACAATATTTTATATTATAACAAATTAATAAAAAGAAAATTCTTTTAATGACTCGACTGCGCTTGTTTTTTATCGCAAAGCATTTTTACATCGGGAATAATTATTGAAATCTGCAACCTAACGTCATCTTCAGCATCCAATCTGTTTCTGTATTTTGTTTTTGTAACAGCATACAAAGAGAAAGAGTTTTTACATATATATAGGTTGATACAAATGACATTAAATGTTTCACAGCTCTTTTGGCAATTCCAGGATATTCATTCCTAATGTCAATCCAAAAATGCATAATATCAATTTGATTAAATTTTAGTTTCAATTGAGTGTCGGTCGATATATCAATTTGTTGTTCTCTTTCTTTTATTGGGAGTTTGGAGGTATCATAATCTTGAAAAGAATTTTGAATTCAAGATAATTTTTCTTTTTGAACAGGAAAACATTTACGAAATGTTTTTTGCACATCCTATAAACGTTGGACCAAATTATTTTTTATATTTTTATTGAGATTAGCGTTACTGTCAACTAAAATATTGTGCAATTTAGGAAAGCATTCAATAGTTCCTTTCAAAATGCAATCTGCCCAAAATTTCAATTTTAAAAGAGTAGCGTCAATTTTACTTTGTACCTTGAAAATATTGATATTTGTTCCTTGGAGCAATGTGTTGAGCTCATTTAAATAGGTAAAAATATCTGCTAGATATACTATTTTCTGAATCCAAACTGCATCGTTTAATTTTTGAGATAATTGAGGTGCGTGTTCAGATAAGAAAATTCTTACTTCATTTTTTAATTCGCAAAACCTTGCTAACACTTTTCTATGAGATAACCAACGGACATCTGTGTGCAACAGTAGTATTTTATGTAAACTTCCCATATTTTCACACAATAAATTGAAAAATCTTGATTTTAATGGCCTTGATTTGATAAAATTTATAATTTTAACACAATCATTAAGTACATGTTTTAGCTCTTCTGGCATTTTCATCAGTGCAAGAGCTCGTCGATGAAGACAATAATGAGTACTTCTCATGTCAGGAGTTTTTTGTTTCACACGTGCAACTACGCCGTAAAATTTACCAAGCATTTCCTTGACTCCATCGGTACATACTTGATGATATAAATCCCAAGATCTTGCTTTTTGAAATATGAATTTATCAAATTGAAAATTTCTTATGCAGTTGTTCTGGTTGGCAGACTTTTGCAAATTAGCATATCTTCTTGAGTAGCCATTCCATGGATATATCTCACAATAACGAGCGAGTTCGCTAATCCAGCTATATCTGTAGTTTCGTCAAGTTGAATAGTAAATCCATGTTCAAAAGCTTGCAAACATCTTATGAGCTCATTTTCACAAAAATTAGACATATCTTTAACACGCCTTGAAATTGTAGTATCCGAAAGGGGATACAATCAACTAATTTAGCATGTTCTTCCCCAATCATGGTAGTAACTACATCTTATACACATGGCTTAATTAATTTTTCTGCGATCGTATAAGCTTCACCCTGTTGAGCAATACGATAACTGACATGATAAGACACTTCCAAAGCATTATCATTATCATTTTTAACAAAGTTCATAAAGGTCTTTTTTCTATTCTTCAACTCATTACATTTTCTTTTAAAATACTCAACATTTTTATTTTATAAAGTTGGATGATTTGTTTCTAAATGTCTTTTCAATTTTGCAGGATTTAAACTGCTGTTGTGCATCACATGTTCACCCTTTGTGCATAACCCTTTTGGTTCATTTTTATCACCAATCCATGTAAAACCAAATTTTATGTATTCTTCATTATACTTCCGCTTTTTATGAATGGGTAAAACTGAATCACCAGACGACTTTTTGGTACTAACATCTGGTTCATTTTCAACAGTAGTAGCGAAACTAGTTCCTGCATCCATGGAATGAAGCTTACCAGTTTTTATCCACATATCAATTATTGCTACGGTAGTCTAATTAAATTGTAAATAAATAATAAGAGTTATCAATTATGATATAAAAACAAAATAAATACTCGCTTGTACGCAATTGTATTTAACAGACAGAATGAGATTAACAGAAGTAATATGTGACATCATGCATCTTGATTGATGTATTTGAAGCACGTGAGTTTTACCGAATTTCAAAATTTTATTTTATTTCTCAGCAGTAAAAACAACTAGAAGGCAATGAAAAACACTGAAGAGCGACAGCCAGCAAGATTTCCAGTTTCAATACCCGATGCCAATATTGGCTGGTATTGATACTTTAAGACTGATACTGATACATTTCCAGATAACATTAAAGTGCTGTCAATGAATGATTCTAAGTGAAAGACTATGACACCTTGTGAACGTGCAGCCCAAGTTTATTAATTCTAAACATTTTCGGTCATGTTAAATGACCTTTCTCAAGAAAAATAAAAATAAGAGAAAACAATAATTATTTTTTTTCTTTGACAAAACAAAATTTGTACTAAGTGTTCGATTTTTACAGTACAAATTCGATTAGTACAAATGCAAAATCACAAGGTGTCATAGTAAGTCTTTTGGTATTGAATATTATACAGTCTTGAATGAATTGATTCTAAGTGAAAGTATTGGTTATGTTATTCATCAATGTAAAACTAATGAAATGAAATTAGTAAATACATTAGTTATCAGAAATTTCTTTATTTAATAATAATGAAACAACAGATAATTAAGACTTGATGTATTAACTAAAGCAATTTTAGTTAATACATTTAGTCTTAAAACAAAAAGTAATTTTTTTTAATTAATGAAATTGTAAATCAGCAATAGAAAGGTTTATATGGTAGAAATAAAGTTTAGGCTAATAAACTGCACAACTACATTAGAATGAATGGTTCTGATCTTAACAAATCAATACACAATTTCAAAAAAAGGAAATGGAGATTGGAACGTATGAGCCATCAAATAGCAGCTTAACACAGAGCAAAGAACAACCGTAGTTGGCAAATTTTNCTAGAAGGGAAGAGACTTTATTTATTTATTTATTTATTTATTTATAATAGCAATAATAATATGTGATTTAATTAATTAAATCATAAAGTATTTAAAACAGAAAATATTAACAACAAATTATATTAAATTAAAAAGCTATGAATATATCAATAATAATGAAATATACAACATTACAGTATATTCCTTAATAAAATTTAAACATAAATTTAAAATTTCTAATTTAAAGTAATAAAAAAAATGCTCTTAATAATAAGATATAAATAATATATAGGTATCTCTTGATTAATGTGTTTAATCAATCCCTCAATGCTACTGCATATATTAAAATCATATTAATCAAACAAGTATCTATGCAGCTGGTAAAGCCACATTAATTAAAACTTCTTCCATATATATATATAAAGGGATTGCTGCAATTAATTTAGTGTTAATCAAATCCTGCATTAAGCAAGGGATACCTGTACATTTTTGACAAGATGTTAAAATTTAACAGGAATATGTATAACTTTCTTAGCCATAAAATGAACCATCATGTTTAATAATTAAACAACTTTATAAAGGAAAAACAAAATCAAATTTTTTCTCATAATTTTTTATTGGAATTGATTTAAATTAGATTAATGCTTTAAATAATACATTTTACACAAATTTCCTGATAATTTGAACTGCAAGATTTTGTTACACATAAGGGGACAACCATTTAACAGTATAGCCAAAAACACAAAATTAGAACTCTATCAAATTTAAAAGTTACAATCTTTCTAAAATTCTATTGAATTCTAAATGCCTGAATAGAAACTCTGATCATGAAGATAGTGCAACCTTCCACTGTCCACAAAGAAAACAGTTTTATCTAATTTTCAAGGAAAAATAGTTTTAAATTAGTTAAGTACTGGAATAGATAGATTTAGAAGAGTTTGAACATCAAGGCAATTAACCCATGATCACATGCAGCTTTTTTTTACAGGATGGCATGAATAAGGCAGTGATCTTCCATTGATTTTTCATGCATAATTATGCTGCAAGTAATTGCCATTCTTTTGAATTTGATAATTCTGAAAACTCCTGTAATATGTCTTCTCTGCATGTGCAAAATTTCAATGTGGCTCTGTGTACTTGTAGAAAGTTGCAGACCACCAAATCACCCTGTAATGCATAGCCGACAAACATCCATGAATTATGACTACCTTCAGGAGCAATCATGTAAGACCTCAACACATTTTTAATGACATCAGGTCATCAAAAATGATGTCAGAATAGAAAAATATCACATTATGCATGCAATTATGTGACAATAAAAAAAAAATTGTACATGATTGTATGTGTAAGGCAGTTTTAACACAAATATTTTGAGGGCCTGTGTGATTAGTAAAAAAAATTTTATACAGAGATGGATAGCATATAGCATGATATCCATCTCTGTATAAAATTCCATGTATTCTCAATTTGGTGAAAAATACCCACAAAAATCTAGTAGTTGCAAAAAATTGCTGCTACTGCACATGATTGCAGGTTAATGTCAAAGTTAGAAGTGCATTATCAGCAGCCTAGATACAGTTTATGAAACATTGAGAAAGGGAATAGAAAAATTAATAATTGCACGAGAAGAGTTAGATCAAAATTTTTTTTGGATTATAAGACAGACTTTCAAGATGACTTTTAATCCTTAGAGATTTTTGAATGCATTTGAGAACACTCTCTATCTAATGAAGACAGATGATTTTTAACTTTTAATTCCTGATTTATAAAAATTTTTCTGTAGAATTTTAGAAAAATTGTGGCTTTTCAGTTTGGTAGTTCCAATTTTTTGAAAGTATTATTTAATGGTTATATCCCTCCCTGATGATGAGCTAAGAGGCTTACAAATGCTCAGGACTTGACATGTACTATGCTTTTGTGATTTCTCTATTCAAGCAGCTTGTTTTATGAATTTAGATGCATTGTTAATAAATCTCACTTTTAAAAAGTTTAATATCAAATCTAAACATACTTGAAGAATAAGAGTATCATCCTTAGTAATGACTATTTCTCCAGCTCGACCAAAATCATTTAATTGTATATCTTCTAATTTAATAAGATTTGCTTCATTGCCAAACACAACTCCACCTGTAGCTATTGCCATGTCTTGCAAAGTATTTTTCCTATTATCACCAAATCCAGGTGCTTTTACAGCTGCAACCTGAAGACCTATTTTTAATCTAAAATAAGATAATTTTTTATTTATATGTGTTTGTGTGTGGTATATATATAGAAAGGGGTGCAAAAGTAGGTATACAGTTGAGAATCTGAGAAATACAAATATTTGGTGTTCATTATTATTATTTTTATTATCTTTTATTAGTTTGTATTCCTTATTTGTGATTTAATATGTACATAAAAATGTTTTTTTTCCTATTTTCTCCCTGTATGATTTTTTCCATAATAACAACTGTAAACCTACTTTTGCACCCCTGCTGTATATATCAAATCTTTTATCAAAAAAAATTAAATTACCTGTTTAATACTAGAGTGCTAAGTGCTTCACCTTCTACATCTTCTGCAATAATAATTAATGGTTTTTTATGTGTATTTGCTAATTCTAAAGCTGGAATTATTGTCTGAACATTTGAAATTTTTTGTTCACTAAATAAAATTAATGCATCATGATATTCAACTTTGGCACCTGAAATAAAAATTTTAAAAGCCATTATAAATTACTAATATTGTTATCTTTAAAATTCTATCTTTGTCTTAACACCACTAATGTTTTTATTATTTAAAGAAATTTAACTATTACAAAAACAAGAAACAATTATGAAAGTACAGAAACAGGAAATCCAAATTCAATGTATATTAAACTGAAGTTTGGCATGAGAAAATATATCTGATTTGTAATATTTATTTAACAAATTATTTTATAAAAAATACACACCATGTGGAAATTAATTTTGAAAAATTCAAATGAGCTAGTTGTAGTATTAGTTATAACTTGGATTTTAATATAAATACCTTTGGGAGTATTGATAAAATATGGAGATATATAACCTCTATCAAATTTCATGCCTTCAATGACTTCAAGTTCATCGTAGAGAGTTTTTCCATCCTAAAGAAAAATATCATTGATCCATTAAAATAACATTCTAAGATATTTCAGAACTTAATTTGTGAATAGATTTTTAATTTCAAATTAACTATTCATTATGTATAAAATTATGTTATGTATATTATTAGATTTAACTCTGGACATTTATAAAATTTGATATTATTATTAAAACTTCAAGTTATTGTTGATTGGTTAAAAAGTCTGATTAAAACTTTAGTAATCAGGCTTTTTAACTAATCAAAATATAGTTTTTTTAATTTTATATGTTTCAATATACTAAAAAAGTAGTCTATCTTTATTATTAATATAAGTCATCATTGTATTGATAATATACAAACTTTTTAAATTTCACTTAATTATTGTAATTTATGCAAGCATATACCCCACAGAAAATTGCTAGACCAAAACCTAAAAACATTGCATAATATTCAAATATATTTAACAAGAAAAAGAAAATTACCTTTACAGTGATGACACCATCCCTTCCAACTTTCTTCATTGCATCAGAAATCAATTCTCCAACTTTTTTATCTCCATTGGCAGAAATTGTTGCTACCTACATTTAAAAAATATCTCATACACTGTAATTTTTTAATATCAGTTAATGAATGTTTAAATTAATTATCTGTAATTATCATTTCTGTACAGGTGGTCCTCTACTTTCATACAATTCACTATTTCATACACATTTTGTACTTTCAATTTTTATCAATATATATGGCAAATTCACGTACTTTCATACAATTATCATCCCTTTAAGATATGATTTTGGGCCTTCCTGATCAATGTTTAGAAGGTATCGGTGATGATTTTTCCAAAATTTTATAAATTCCAGGAGTAGATCTGTTCATTAAAACAGAAATTTCCATATTCATTCAATTTCTTCCACACTAAACTCTTTTCCATGTGAAATTTTGGAAAGTCTTGATTCAATATTTAAATTACTACTTGACAACAAAATAAAAATGTTATATGATGTCATTTATTTTTATTTTTATAATTTTAAGTTTCTTATGCTTCAAATTTTGCAATTCTGTTTTATTATCTATACTTTTGGGACAGCCAAAAAAATATATTTTTCTTGTTAAATTATCAATATAATGATCTTTACACTGATTTTTGATAATTTCAAAATAAAAGTAGTTTGAATATACAAAATGCATCATTTACATTTCTCTTAAATTCCTAACAATTCTGAAAAGCAGTAAAATGTTGATTATATATACTTTTGACACACACTGTAAAAACAGATTAACATTGTTTCTTGAAGGTAATCTAGCTGGTGATTTTAAATTCAAGCCAATATCACACGGAAAATCCCACAGTGTTGAAAGGAAAAGCTAAAAGAATGCTACAGTCATTTAGAAATCAAATATTAAAGCCTGGGTTACTTCACAGTTTTTTTCAAGATTTGTTCTCACATCATTTTGTGCACCTTCTGTTAGGAAATATTTCAGTGAGGATAATTTACTATTTAAAGCACTATTGCTCTTAGACAATGCTCCTGGACATCCAAAATCTCTGTAAAATTTATATCTGGAAATTAATGTCGTAATTCTTCCTTCCAATATCACAAGCGAAATACAATCCATGAATCAAATTGTGATAGCTACTTTTAAGCAATATTATATGAAGAGATTAATGAAACAAGCAATCAAGGCAATTGACAAGGAAGGTGAACATACATTAAGAGATTTTTGAAAAAAATTATAATATATGAAATGCAATAAATATTATTGAGGGATAATAGGTTGAAATAAAAGGGTCAACAATGAAAAGTTGCTGGGGGGAAAAAAAATGTCCACAAATGATGAATGATTCTATGGACTTTGAAAAAACTCCTGAAGCTATCATAAGTAAAATAGTCAATATAATGAATGAATTAAACTTAGATGTCAACAATGAAGATATTGATGAATTAAGAGAATCTCATTCAAAACCTCTGTCAAATGACGACTTGATTAAACTACAAGAGATGAATGAAATACAAAACAAAGAAGAACTTCATAAAAAACTTATTGTTATGATTTTGACAATCATGAATATAAACAAAGCCTTCATGCATCTTGACAAAGTTTTGACCATCATGGAAGAATATGATCCCAATGGAGAGCATATAACTCACGTATAAAGGGCAATAGAAAAAGACACACTATGTTACAGAACTCTTTATCAAGAAAAGAAAAAGTAGTGTACAATTCAATTATCTCTTGACAAATTCATAAAGAAAACACCAGATACTAATCAATAAAAAAATAAATATTTTGAAAACCCTTTTTGATGTGTTTTTACATTGCTCTATTTTCATATATTTCAACTTTCATACACATTTCAGAAACCAATTAAATACAAAAGTAGAAGACTGCCTGTATAAATTATATTTCAAAAATAAGCTTTCTTTACTTGGAACAGCAACTACAAGATAAAATAATTCATAGTAATTTTAAGTTAAGACCCATTTTATGAAAACAAACGAAAATCTTATATTGCATTCAATGTAGGATTTATCTCTATAAGTATATTTATAAACTAAATGCTTTAGAGTTTTCTCCCATCTTCAAATGAATAATCTCAAATGTACTTACAAGTTAGTTAAAAATATATGTAATTATTTGATTTGATAAAAAATGGCTATGACAGAAAATTTACAAAAAAATTCTCAAAAAGACAATACTTTAAAAGTGTCCACATTCTTTGTACCTTTCACACACCATCAGGAAATAAGTCACACACAGAGTCAGCCTTTCTTTTTTTAATTGCTTGTGTGTGAAAGGGAAGTACAAGGACACTTTTAAAGTATTGTCTATTTGAGAATTTTTTATTGGGCTGCAATTTGAAAAAATTTGAATCTATAAATTCCCACTGTCATCTATCCATCCATCTGTCTTTCCTTAATCTCAAGAATGGAGTTAGATAGATGAAAGACAAAACCAGATATGGAAAGATTAGGGACAGAAGGCCCAGATTAACTATATACTGTATGAAACACACAACACACAAGCAATTAGAAATTTAAAACTGCAACTTCTAATTTAAAATCAGTACAGTTTTAGAATATCTTTACATACAAGTCATTATATCTTATTCAATGAATTAAATCTGTTAATATGCAAATGATAATCAACCAGTTAATTAAATTAATAAAAACATTAATTAATAGAAAAATATATTATATACCTGAGCTATCTCTTCTGGTGTTGTTACTTGTTTTGATAATAATTTAAGATGTTCTACTACTTTATCTACAGCTAGCATTACACCTGAAATTTAAAAATTTCTAAACTTAGAAATTGTTTTTGTTATGCTTTATTTAATATTAGTATTACACAAACACAAAATCTGCAGACAGATGTATTTACATATACAGTAGATCCCCCTATAAGACGGTAGATACGTTCCGTTCTTTATGAATCAATTTTGTAGGAATCATAGTTTACGGACTACGGCTGTTTGAAAGGTTTTCTTTCATAAAATTAATCGATTCTAGACTAATTCGACTCAACATTTCCAAAATACGTATATTTTTTTG
>NW_019384478.1:825753-881407 GCF_000671375.1 Centruroides sculpturatus
CAAAAAAATATACGTATTTTGGAAATGTTGAGTCGAATTAGTCTAGAATCGATTAATTTTATGAAAGAAAACCTTTCAAACAGCCGTAGTCCGTAAACTATGATTCCTACAAAATTGATTCATAAAGAACGGAACGTATCTACCGTCTTATAGGGGGATCTACTGTATATATATATATATATATATGTAAATACATCTGTCTGCAGACAGATGTATGGATGGATGACAATTGTCCAGAAAATTAAACATACAAAGAGCAATAAAATCAAATAAAAAATTATTAATATATACATTTAGTTACATGTTCATTGTCAAAGAATTTTTAAAATCTAGATGTGAATTGTTATATACCACTATCATAAATTCAGCTACTCTATTATAAAACAATTTACTGACTTCATTTTTCACTTCTTTCTCAAACTTTATATTAGCCAGTTGTTTCCTTAAATGCAAAAGCATATGTAAGTCAGTTGAAGCAAGGTCAGGATTGTGAATTGGATAGTCTAAAATAACCCTGCTGAATCTCTGCAATAACTGGTTAATGACTTATGGCTGTATGTAGCCTTGGTTATCCGGAAGTAAACAGATACTATATGATAGCATCTGCCTTCTTTTGTTTTGAATTGCATGTCTCTAGGGACACAGTCCATTTTTATGTGATTTTTAAATAACATGGTCAACAAAGGAAAACTAATCCTCTTTTTACACAATCAATCTTTTTTACATGGAGAAAAAGTTTATTTGAAAATTTTTAAATTTAACTTTTCATTAAAACTGTCTTATTGTTAAAAAGTTACTTTTTTGTTGAAATCAAGAGTCATTTAGCTTTTTAAAGTACAGTACAGTACTATATGTACATCAAAGAATGCTGTATGTTGATTTTATGTTTCCTATGCTACCTTGTAATTACTATATTTATGTACAAATAATGTTAACAATAAATGATGTTACAATAAAAAAATATCATGTTTCTTTTATAAATTGCTTACTTTTTGGGCCATTGAAGTTGTGAATCCTATTGAGCATTTTTCTACAGGATGTATGCATGTACTGTACATTTTATTTTATTTCTCAGCAGTAAAAACAACTAGAAGGGAAGAGACTGAACAGTGACAGCCAACAATATTTCCGGTTTCGATATCCAATGATAATACTGACTAATATCGATACTTTAAAAGACCAATACCAGTATAAATATATTTGTGTTATCAGTATCTCTACTTGTCTCAGCCTTTTCACAATAAGTCACAATATCTGCATGTCTTTTGAGCATAAATTCAACTAGGAGACTCTCATTCAGTCCCATAATAATTTTTTTAAAGTGATTGTTTTCAATTTCTTTGTATTAGGAGAATGAGAATGTCACCACTGCATCAACTGCCGTTTGTTCTCAGGTACATAGTGACAAATTTATTTTTCCTTGTCAATATGAAATCAAGAAATTCTTCACAGTTTTTGGGGCAGCTGCAGCTTGTGAGAAGAGTTATTGCAGATTGCAGACCCCATTCAATTTTTATCATCACTTTCATTCAACATTTTTTGTACTCATCATTAAACAGCTTAAGATTAGTTCATCTCTCTTTCACAATTTCATAAAACAATAATTTAGAAATCAATGTATGCAGTTCAGTTAACGTCATAAACCAGTCCACACAAAATTCTTCTTTAACTTTTGAAACAAAGTCATCATTGATCAAAGATGATCTATTGAGTTTTTATTCATCATGAGAATCTATTCTTTTACAATAAATTTATGACAATATTTTACCACATTCTGCCAGTTCATAATACTACCATACATAGTAACAATTTGTCAATGAATTTCAGCTGGAAATTCTCCTTTGCATAAAATCAAATAATGGAATATATTTCCAGAGGTGACACCAAGTAATAAGCAGAGTAAGCATTGCATTACAGCATCTCATGCAATAAGGCACAATTTTAACAATTAAAAACATAAAAAAATTTCATTAAAATTATATTACCACCTTCAAATAAAAAAATTGTTATAAATCATTAATAAAATAAGGCTCCAAAATCAAAATTAAGTATTGTAATTAACACTTTAAATAAATTTTATTGATTAATTTAACCTAATACAAATTTATTTTTAAATTAATTTTGAAATTGCAGATTATTTTCTTAAAAATAATAATTATAATATATATTACATAATAAAAAATAAGAAATTCATATTATATAGTTATTTATTCCATTTATTTTGTAACTGAAATGTTCATTTTTTGTTTAATTTTAAATCTACAGAATAGTAAATCTGTCAGTCATGAGAATGCATAACAACTTTCATACTCTTAATATATGAAAAAAGCCTTAATTTTGATTCCCATAATCTTAAGATAGCTTGATTTCTAAACTTATAAAAAAATTATAAAATTTATATAAATCACAATTAATTATTGCCATAGGTATATTCACAACAATAAATTTTCATATACAATTGTGATTTAATTTAAGAATTACATTCTTAGAATGTGTGTACAAATAAACATTCACACAAATTAAGGTCTATTAGCTACAGAAGTACAGTGGACCTTCATTATAGTTCTGCTCATTATACCGCACGCTCGGTTATAGCGCGGGCAATGTTCGTGATGCAATAAGCTCAAACACGTTTATTGTGGCACCACTGTGCTTGCTTGGTATAATGCAGTTCACCTTATAACGCGGGTGTTGTTTCCCACCTGACATGCGCGTTATATCGGGGGTTCACTGTATATTAAACTTTAAAGAAAGCAGTTCTGTAAATAGCACTAAGGTAGTAATTTTTTAGCTTAATTCATGCAAATAAATTAAAATTAATATAACTTTTTAATCTTAACACAAATAAGAAAAAAAAAAAAAATTCAAACAAAATTTCTAATGACAATTTATATGTAATTTATGAGAAAAATTTTTCCTTAAAAACATTTAATTCTAATTTATGAAGTTTATTTTAAAAAACGTAGGTAATCTGTAAATATCAATCAAATAATTTCTTTTGACTCTATTCAATTGTTTTTTATATCCTGCCTGGACACATCATGCATTTATTGTTACTTTTACACATAATAATATTTACTTATTTTTAGGATTGTATTACAAGATCATTGTTTTGATGGAATTTAACTACAGGAAGGATAAAAACTCTAACTTCAACAGTAATCTACAAGTAAAGGTCTGTTGTGATGTGTACTTTGTTAACTATGGAAATTTTTCAGCATTGCAAACATTTTTTTTTATTGATCTTGAAATATATTTAATATATATCTATAATTTGAAGTTTGTCAGATATGATGATACTGTTTAAACTACACCTTTACCTATACAATCAAGAAAGTATTTAATGAAAAAAATCCATTTTATTAATATAATTTCCTTTTTCTATTAAGATTTTTTCCCAAATATTTTGATAAGTTTTGCAGGCCAAAAGCCAGTTTATTAATAAAATACAGTCAACTCACCTTAAAATAAACAGTGATAAAGTGAATTCTCACATTAAAGTGGATTTTGCCATTGCCCTGGCANATTTAATTTAAGAATTACATTCTTAGAATGTGTGTACAAATAAACATTCACACAAATTAAGGTCTATTAGCTACAGAAGTACAGTGGACCTTCATTATAGTTCTGCTCATTATACCGCACGCTCGGTTATAGCGCGGGCAATGTTCGTGATGCAATAAGCTCAAACACGTTTATTGTGGCACCACTGTGCTTGCTTGGTATAATGCAGTTCACCTTATAACGCGGGTGTTGTTTCCCACCTGACATGCGCGTTATATCGGGGGTTCACTGTATATTAAACTTTAAAGAAAGCAGTTCTGTAAATAGCATTAAGGTAGTAATTTTTTAGCTTAATTCATGCAAATAAATTAAAATTAATATAACTTTTTAATCTTAACACAAATAAGAAAAAAAAAAAAAAATTCAAACAAAATTTCTAATGACAATTTATATGTAATTTATGAGAAAAATTTTTCCTTAAAAACATTTAATTCTAATTTATGAAGTTTATTTTAAAAAACGTAGGTAATCTGTAAATATCAATCAAATAATTTCTTTTGACTCTATTCAATTGTTTTTTATATCCTGCCTGGACACATCATGCATTTATTGTTACTTTTACACATAATAATATTTACTTATTTTTAGGATTGTATTACAAGATCATTGTTTTGATGGAATTTAACTACAGGAAGGATAAAAACTCTAACTTCAACAGTAATCTACAAGTAAAGGTCTGTTGTGATGTGTACTTTGTTAACTATGGAAATTTTTCAGCATTGCAAACATTTTTTTTTATTGATCTTGAAATATATTTAATATATATCTATAATTTGAAGTTTGTCAGATATGATGATACTGTTTAAACTACACCTTTACCTATACAATCAAGAAAGTATTTAATGAAAAAAATCCATTTTATTAATATAATTTCCTTTTTCTATTAAGATTTTTTCCCAAATATTTTGATAAGTTTTGCAGGCCAAAAGCCAGTTTATTAATAAAATACAGTCAACTCACCTTAAAATAAACAGTGATAAAGTGAATTCTCACATTAAAGTGGATTTTGCCATTGCCCTGGCAAAACACCATTGTCATATTAATTTTCATACGATAAAGTAAATAAAAATTTTAACAATTTGTTAAACCAAACTGTAAATTCCCTTCACAATTTCCAAGAATAACCCTATTACCAATAAATGTTGCTTTTTACTCTTTTACTCACGTAAGAGAGTTTAAAAAGCAGCCTTTGTTAGAAATAGTACATTTGCTACAGAACAATAAAAAGTGGTACTGTAATAAATGTTCCATTTTAAGTAGAATAAATTTCTCCTAGTAAGCAAAGATGGAAAACATAACTTTATTATTTCATTATCTATTTAAATAACATTCAAACTCCACAATTAAGCATAAAAACGCATTAATTTTTAACAAAAAATAAAATAAGAAACATTTAAAAATTCATAGAAAAAACAAAAAAATATTCGAAAATATATACTAGCAAAAGGCAGCAAATTTTGCATTGCTGCTGAAAACGGGAAGATATTCTGCACGAAGTTCTATCCAAAATTCCAAGCATTAATAGTTTCTTAGAATTACTTTGGAATAAAAGAAGTAAATACTGCAGTGTAAGTAGCATATTTGCATTTATTTCTTATATACTAACAAAGTTGTATGTATGAAAAAATAAGAAATAAATTTAAAAAACTATACAAAAACTTTATCTTTATTTCACTTTTCAATACGATATTCGGTTATACGTCAATTTTGTTTTTATTATATTCTGAAGGAAATTTTACATAATTTGGCGGCCCCTCGGCAAACTTCCTATGGACCCCCAGGGGGCCACAGTCCCCTGTTAAGAAACACTGATTTAGAACATTAATTTTTTTCTGTGAATAAATTTATTTTATTTAACTTTAATTAGTAAATTAATCAAAATATAATAATTTAGAAATTTTGATTGCCTATTACTATATATCTTGGCATATAAGACGATAGTTGAATCATAAAAAAAGACTCCCAAAATCTGGGGTCATCTTATAGAACAGATACAAAAAAAAAATTACATTAAAATTTATATAAATTAAAACCATTATAAAAACAAACAGACAAACCATAATTATTTACTAGTAGAGAGAGTAGGGTATGTGCACAAAATAAAATAGCCCATACGATGTTTTTGAATAGTCAAGGTCGTTACTCAAATGCTAAATCATTGCAAATGTTTGCAACAATCGCAAGGCAGTGCTGCCAGATGCAAGAAAATAAAATTTGTTCATTCGAAAAATTACAAATAGGACATAATTCCATATACACTATACAGTATTATTATTCAGATGATGATCGCTGACCTAAACTAAATTCATAGGCCGTTGATAGTTTGGGGGTCGTCTTATGGGACAGATATATGCTAAAATTATAAAACTTTGACAAAAATTTATACCTCGTCTTATCTGAAGGTTGTCTTATCTGCCAAGATATACAGTAAGTCTTAACTCCCTAAATTATACAACATTGACCTTGACCCTGAACATCATTAATATTAATGTTCAATAAAATGAAGTAACTACAGTTCTCCTACAATTTGTATTAATGCAAGTTGACTGTACCTTATTATTATTAATAATAAGGTACATATTATTATTAATTTCAGAGTATGCAAATTAAAATGAAAATCTGTTTTTTTGACAGAAAATACACTTACAAAGTCACAAATAAAAATAAAAAATTAAATGGGATTTTATATAAATTTTAAACTATATAACAATTTATGTAACATCTCAAAAACACATCAAAATAATACGAAAGAAAATCTAAAACTAACTTTATTAGTTATAATAGACAACAAATAAACTATTTCTTGATCACAATTCATTTTATTTTATTTTAATTTATTTTAAATTTAAATTATATAATAATAATTACTGGTTAAAGTTTTCAACTAGCAATAATCGCACTTCAGTTCAAACCTCATTAGTAGCAATATCACCTCTGTGCAAAGTTATATATAATAATAATTATTAATATTATATAATTTAAATTAGAAGTAAAAGAAACTTTATAGCGTTTATAGCGATACTTGTACGTTGCTTAATGCCTGGATAATAATTTTCTCGTTTCTTGCTTATAATTTAAATTTCTTTATTTTGCAAGTTTAATTTTTAATAGCAAAATTTTTCCATACAATGAATTATAAAATTTATTGTGGGCTATATATCAAATCAATAAAACTTCATTCACTTACCTCTTCGAATTTCAATTGGATTAGCTCCTTTGCTAATATTTGCAAATCCTTCTTTTGCAATTGCTCTTGCAAGCACTGTGGCAGTTGTAGTTCCATCTCCTGCTTCTTCATTTGTATTATTTGCAACATCCTGCACTAATTTAGCTCCTATATTTTGAAACTTATCTTTTAATTCAATTGCTTTAGCTACAGTTACTCCATCTTTTGTAATCTTTGGACCACCAAAACTTTGTTCAAGAATAACATTTCTTCCCTACATTTTTAAACAATTTCATTTATTCCTTTTTAATATTCATTTACAAATAAATATTAAATAAATGTATTCAAAAATATACTTTTAATATAAATTTATCAAATAAACTCTGGGGATACATTTTTTTTTAAAAATAAACATCCTAGAGTTTAATCAAGGAAATATATTATCTTTAGAACATTTACTATATTATATACAGGTATACCTCGCCTTACATCAGTAATTGGTTCCAGAGAGGAGACTTAAGTTGAAAAGTCGCCTCTTTTAATAAGTCGAATTTACTTGTCTCCAAGCCGAATTTACTTATCACTAGGCTAAACAACAAATAACCATTCCCAATTCTGTATTTTATTTATAAATGCATTTTTAATAATATATTGTTAATAAGAATCTATTTTAAGCATACAAACAAATAAATTTTAGTTTTTAATATAGTACAGAAAAAAGTAATCTAAATTTACGAATTCATGTATGTACAGTACATACTTGTAAATGTAATGTTTACAATTTGGTGATGTTTACAGTACATCACAGACTCTTTATTTGTGAATGTGGTTTGCTCTAAGACATTATAAAATAAGATGATTTTGTAAGGTTAAGTAACAAATACAGTTATTAAAATTATTTTGCATTAGTAGAAAATAAGCTAATTTATGTTAAATTTACCAATAACAAGTGGTGCTGGCAACGATGCCAAACGGTAGATATTGGAACTACCGTGGAAAACACCAATATTGAGCACTTAAAGACCACTAAATAAAACAACACAGTCACAAATCTTTTCATGTTTCGTTCTCTAGGATCTATGATGATTATATTAACATTTACTGTAAACATACATATTTTAATATGATTTTATGTGCTTTAACACTTTTCTAGTGATATTACGACTTCAATATTTGTGGCGGACAGACAAAGTCAAATAAAATTACTTAAACTTCATTTTTATTCTTCCATATATTTTTTTGACAAATGACGTATAATTGAAAACTACATAACTCAAAATGACGTAACTCGAGGTATACCTGTATACTATACTGTTACAAAATATATATCAAATAAATCATAATTACATTGCAAATTTTTTATTATTAATTAATTACATATTTTTTTTCTTCATTCTAATAAAAATTTTAATAACAATCAAATTTTTTAATAACTTTCAATAACTATCAAAATACAATACTATCTGTTTAAAACAGTCAGTCTATAAAATGAAAATAAGCCTAAATAGAAAAGTAATCTCAGAATAGAACAATTTAAAACACAGTTATAAACCAGAAACCTGTCTAATATAAAAATGGAAGAATTTTTGGATGTCAACTGCATAGCAAAACTGAAGATTAGAACTTTTTAGTGTAACAGCAGCTAAATTCTAAATTATAATTGATAATATAATCTGAATGCTCAAATCAGAGTCAACTCTCCATACACAAGAGTTACCATCTACCATTTTTTTTCTTTGTTATGATTGTACTTTCATTGTCTGGAAAGTAACAATAACACTGCAATATTGCTGTCTTCCTTCCTCTGGTAAATTAAACTCATACCCTACGAGTAACAAATATTTAAAAATTATGCAATACTTTTTGGAGAAAATTTCATACATTTGAACAATCTAAAAAAGTAATTATGAAAAATAAAATACAGTTTATTCCCATTTTTATTTGTAAATAAAAGTGGTAAGTGATTACAGCAAAACCTTTCAGAATGAAATACTTCCATTCTCTCCATATTAGCTATATAAAAAAAGCAATCACTGCCACCAGCCAAAGTTCAATACTTTACTATTGGCTTGAGAAATAACAAAGATTAATTTATAAGAAACATTATTCTCACTGACAGTAAAAGAGTAATTCTGAATAAAAATTGAAAACTTCTATGCAAAGCGTAGTTTCCACTTGCAGGAAAATTGTGACAATAATATAGAAATAGAAAACTAAAAACTTCTGCAAACATATTAATTCTATTTCCCTAAAATGTAGAATATACCTTTGTGAGAAACAGCAGTTTAGAATAGCAACTATTATTGGTGCCATGGGAAAGACATCAGAATTCCAAATGAATAGGAGTATGATTATTCAATCATATAATATCTCATACTTCATTTCCTTCCATATGCACTTTTAAAAATTAAATATTAAAAGAAATATATTTCCAAGTATTTATGTTTCATCATTAACAGCTGTTTTGTATAATTTTTTGATGTACCATTTTAATCTATTGACATTTTGTTTCTGTATACAACAGAAAAATTAAACATTTTTAGCTCAATTCTCCAAATCAAAGCAAAAATTGTTTCCTCATTACTTTTCCATAGTATTTCCACAAGTGAGACTACAGCTTTAGCCTGCTTCATTAAAAAATTAAGTACTGACTGAGTGGTACATCCTCAGAGATTGGGAAGTTAAAAAACATTAAAAAACACATTGTAGATGTGTTTTTCCCCCCTCTTACATACATTATGATGCTTTCAATATTTTTGAAACATAAAATACATATTGGAAAAAATAAGTTGGAAGATATTTATATAGGAGAAGCAGTTCTAAATATGTGTTATAATACTTTTTTATTGAATAGCATTTCTTTTAGCCTGGATTAACAAAAACAATTCTCTACAAAATGAAAATCTGCCAAAACATAAGATTCAAGCCAGTGCCACCATTGATTTCCATTTGAAACAGAATTTAATGTATAAAATATTAATCAACATCAGTGGTTCCCAAAGTGGGTGCTGAATAAATCTAGAGGGTAAAAAGAATGGGTTGCAGGGGAACACTAGACACACGACCAAATGGTGACCATAGGCAAGTGTTCGAATCACTGACATCATCTCCCTTTCCTCCATTAAAGCATGTAAGAAAAACATTGCCTTTAATGTTTTCCAGATGTTGACAACAATGTACAGTAAGGACACTAACAAGGAGAGCCTACGGCTTTGGGGTAACGGATTTTGATGATCTTTGGTGTAGAGGTAGTACACGATGTGAGTGTACTACCTGTAAAATACTAAAGTGCAATACTCAAATATAATCGAGAAAATCGAACTTAAAGTTTTGTTAGCACTTTATATATAAATTATACGTATTTCTATTCGAGCGTCCTGTGGCAGAGTGGTAACGAGTCTGATTCATAAGCTTGAGTTCTCGGGTTCGATTCTCGCGTATAATTTTTTTTTTAATTCATAAATACTTATAATGTATTTATTTATTTACTCATTCATTTATTTCTTATTATTTATTTATTTTAATTTAATTTCTACTATTCCAAGTCTAATATTTTTATACTTTTGTTGACAATAACGGCGCATTCTTGACACCTATGTGTCAACTTTCCCATCTAATTGTTATCACTAACGGTGACCGATCTAATTCTCACTAGGAGCGTTTTTTCTATCGGAGTTCTTTTTCACTCACTCTTTAACAGTTCGTTTCTAAATTTCGACACGAATAGACGTATTTGTGTAGTAAAACTTATTTTGAAAAATTATTTTATAATCGAAAAATGTCGTCAAGAGAAGCAAGTTCTTCACGTTGTGACGAAAAAACTGTTGATGATACCTTTTAAAAAAGCAGCATTTATTTGTTGTTCTTGGTGTAGACAGAATTTTTGTTTTGAATGTTTTTATCATAAGTATCATTCACGATCATGTACATCTGACAATGATATGTAATTATATAATATTGCTTCAATAAATTATATTCGTTTTTCTTGGTTATATTTGAGTTTTGCACTTTACAAGTTAGTATTTTACATCACTGTATAAAGAGTTATCATCAACAGTTTTTTCGTCACAACGTGAAGAACTTGCTTCTCTTGACGACATTTTTTGATTATAAAATAATTTTTCAAAATAAGTTTTACTACACAAATACGTCTATTCGTGTCGAAATTTAGAAACGAACTGTTAAAGAGTGAGTGAAAAAGAACTCCGATAGAAAAAACGCTCCTAGTGAGAATTAGATCGGTCACCGTTAGTGATAACAATTAGATGGGAAAGTTGACACATAGGTGTCAAGAATGCGCCGTTATTGTCAACAAAAGTATAAAAATATTAGACTTGGAATAGTAGAAATTAAATTAAAATAAATAAATAATAAGAAATAAATGAATGAGTAAATAAATAAATACATTATAAGTATTTATGAATTAAAAAAAAAATTATACGCGAGAATCGAACCCGAGAACTCAAGCTTACGAATCAGACTCGTTACCACTCTGCCACAGGACGCTCGAATAGAAATACGTATAATTTATATATAAAGTGCTAACAAAACTTTAAGTTCGATTTTCTCGATTATATTTGAGTATTGCACTTTAGTATTTTACCGGTAGTACACTCACATCGTGTACTACCTCTACACCAAAGATCATCAAAATCCGTTACCCCAAAGCCGTAGGCTCTCCTTGTAAGTGTGAAGATTGTAGAAAAGCTTTTCTAAGAATATTTCCAGGCCTTTCTCACACAAGGGAACATTGGGTATAAGTTTATGGAACCAAGGGGATGGGGGTTCATAAAAGTTTGAGAATCACTGATCTAAACAGTCTTAATAAAGTAGATAAACAAAATATATATTGGGCATAAATATAGAATAAATTTTTATTGCATTACATAAAACTTTTGTAATTTTTTTTATGATTAAGATTACATCTAAAAGCTATGGAAATTTTTCATGATGCAAGATGTGACAGCTGAAGAGCAACAGAATCATAAAGCATTTTATATAGAAATATTACATGCAATTAATAAAGGTGAAGGATTTCATTGGAGAAAATGATAAGTTACATTTAGATGATGTGGCAAATACTCACAACTGTAAAATTTAGGATTCTGAAAATCCTCATACTTATGTGGAATATGATCAAGAACACCAAAAAGTTAATGTATTTATTTTCTCAGTTAACAGAAAGTATATGGCCCTTCTTTTTCCTTTAGAGGACTATTATCAATACCATGTATCTAGACATACTCAAATATTTCTTATCCCATATCTTTAATAAGATTATCAAAGAAGATATGCATTAGTTTCTAGCAAAACAGAGCAACCCACATTATTATGATAATGAGTACAAAATCCTAAAAATAATTTCCCAAAGTGGTGGATAGAACTGGTCTAACACCCAAGGCTGCAGAGTCGGTAAAAAAAAACTCAACTCCGACTTCTGATAATTTTAGTAGGCTGACTCCAACTCCAGCAAAATTAAATACCAAGTCATTTTATGGGGGCAGAGGCACTTACAGGGGGTACCCTACTCTGAACTCTGAAAGGAGCCTGGGGCATTTACCCAAATACTTTTATAGTTAGTATTTTTAATATTTAACTTACATTAATATTTATTTGTATAAAAAAATTAATTTTTAACAAATATTTAATAAGAGGAGAAAGGGGGTGATAAAATTCTACATCTACATATATTCAACAGCATTTGTACTTCAATTTCACCCTTCCAGAAGAGTTAGTCCAACTAAAAAGTGTGCAATTTAGCTACCTACTTCAGCCCCTTGTTCAGAAAAGAAAAATATGTACTCTGATCAATTAGTCTGGCTCATTCAGAAAAATAGTGTACTTATTTAGAGCAGAGAAATGATTCAAAAATATTCAAATTCAATTGGGTCAAAATAATTTATCTACTAAACACAAATACTACAAAGAATACTACATATTTAATAAATTAACTTGATGCATTTTGTATTTAAAATAAATGAATTATAACAAAATACAAAAATATTTTAAAAAATTAATAAATAAAAACTAAAGTAAATTTAAAATGCAGGAGTTGGAGTCAACACATTTTTTCTGACTCCGACTCCTCTGGCCAGAAATTCCTCCTGACTCCGACTCCACAGCCCTACTAACACCATAGCCAGTTTATTCTCCAAATTTGAGTTCTCTAAACCTGTTGTTATTATTCAATAACAGTCATAACAAGAAAAGTTCAAACAAATATTTCTGAAAAATACTAAGAAAAAACAACTTTACAGTTGATTAAATTTCTTTAATTTACCTATAAACATGCACTTAAATTTTTTCAGATCAGATTTATTTCATTATACCTTTGGACCCATTGTAACAGCAACAGCATCTGCAAGAACATCAACTCCTTGAAGCATTACTGCTCGAACATCTGGACCAAATTTTAAATCTTTAGCATAATTTCTTTTTAATGATTTATTTAAACATTGAGTTACTGAAGATCTCAAAATTGATGGAAGTCGATACATTTTCTGAAATGTAATTATGCATTTATTACATATGAATGTAGATTAAGAAATATAATGCAATTATATAAACATTATGTAAATTATGTAAAATTAAATTCTAGAAGTTTAGAGCTAGAAATTTTACTTATCACTTCAATAAATTTTATTACTAGAAAATATTAGCACTATTTAATTTTAATCATATATACTTTTAGCATATGAAATACTAGCAGATGTGCAGCACAATCACATCACTAATGTACACTAAAACACTTCCTTTTTCCAGCTAATTTATTCTTTCCATGCTAGCATTTTTGGACATCTTTAACACCCATCACCAGGCAATCATACATAGAATAACATAAATCAAAATTTCATAAACCTGAACCATTATGTTTAAACTTTTGAAATGAAATGTTCTTTTTGGAATTTTAGTCATGTTATCCTATGTATGGTTTGCCTGATGATGGGATTTGAAGACATCCGAAAACATTAGAATGGAAACAATAAATTGCTGGAAAAAGGTTTGAAGTGTTTTAGTTTAACAAAATCCAGTTGAAATCTGTGGTACTAATATATATGTTACCAGCCAAACCCGACTTCAGGCCAAACTAGTTTATCTTATGCATGTCAGGATATACTAGTTTAGCCTAGGATAATCTAGTTTGGCCTAAATACTTTAGGCTTAACTAGTTTGTCCTAGGCCAAACTGATTTAGAATTATTATTTAAGTCAGGCCTGGCCAACCCAAATTGTTTCATGGGCTACTTTGATCACACATAACACTGCAATGGGCCACAATTTAGGTAAACATGCTTTTAAAAAAGTAAAACAAATACAAAATGAATAAGATTTCATTGTTATAACAAGAGTTCGTACTTGCACTTGCACATTATAACAATGACACATGCAAATTTTCATTTATTTAATTGTTTTGGTATACACAAAATGGAAAACAAAAGTTTTAATAGATATATAATATCACTTAGCGGGCCATACAATTTAATGTGACGGCCATACAATTTAATGTGACGAGCCGCATGCGGCCTGCGGGTTGGCCAAGCCTGATTTAAGTATATTAATGGTTAAAATAAAATTAAAAGGCAATCAATTAGGTGAACAATATTTATTCAAACATAGTCTACTTAATTATAAAAAACAATATTGATTAGAAGTGACATAACACTTGTACAAAACCATAAATAAAACTAACTTTTAAAGTCAAACTAAAATAAAGAAAGGACTTGTTTGTGTTTCTTAGTGTAACAACTTTTATTTATTTTTACAGGGTGGGTTAAAGTGTACCTAGGTAACCCCAATGGCGGCAGTTCGGACTGTTTGTGCTCCCAGTGGACTCCTCCCGGACAGGAGCCACCGGCAGGCCACCCATTGTTTAACATCACTAGTTATTGATTCATGGTAGTTCTTGAACAAAAGAAAAAAAAAAGGAAACGTCTACTAAAAATGTAGTTAACCTAACCAAACCAATCTAACTGAAGCACCACCATTGGGGTTACCTAGGTACACTTTAACCACTGGATGTACTGTGGTGGCATTTTGAATTACACAAGAACATTTTTCTTACACTGGCACCTATTTGTAGTACATAAATCAGTTTGGCTTAGGTCAAACTAGTTAAGCCTAAAGTATTTAGGCCAAACTAGTATATCCTGACATGCATAGGACAAACTAGTTTGGCTTGAAATCGGGGTTGGCCGGTAACATATACATGTTATAGTCTAGTCATTCCTTATATATTTCAATGTAGATTGTATTTACTTTTGTTACTGTTAAATACTTATAAGGATCTCAGGAATCTACAGAAAACAATATATGGAATGCATAAGTTATGTAACACTATTTTTATACTTTTCAATTACCATTCCACCCCTTGTAAAACTCCATAAAACACTGCATATACTCACCCTCAAAATTATGTAATGCATATATCATAGTTTGACTCCCTTAATTATACTAAGGAATAATTCACAGCACAACGTTCTGAACATTTTATTATTTTATTAATTACATACAAAGCAGTGATATAAACAATAGGGTTGATTATGCAACTCTTTGGAAACAAATGAATCATTCTGTTATCCAAGATTCAGGATCTTAGCACTACATAACATTTTTGTAAACACCCCACCCCATTATAAAGCATTATAACAATTATCCAGATAACCAATTAACCATATCTAAATTACATAATTTATGGACAGTCCTGTATATAACACAAAGAATAATTTAAAATTAAATTAATTGCTCCATAATTGAAGATCAGACTATTTACAAAAATATCAAATTTTCAAGTAGCCTATTTCGAAAATATCAAAAAAAAAATTAAATTAATTGCTTTGATTGACTTTGTGAGATGGATACATAGGATAAAAAAGTTATATAACAATTTTAATTAGAAAATTACTTTAGAAAAAAATTTAAAATGTAAATTTTAAAAAAGGAAAATAAAACTGCACTATAATGAAACCATTACATAGCCATTATTATTGTCTGAAATAGAAATTGTTTTCATTTAAATTATAAACATGAAACTAAAGTATTAATGGATAAGTATTAAGTTAAGTAGGAAAGTATTTAATAGATGTATAACTATTCTCAAAATATATGCGGATAACAAAAAAACTTTTAAATAAAAATGTGCTGTGTACTTAGTACTAGTGATGTGCCGGATCGTTAAAAATGTATATCCGCGGATACGGATACGGATCATTAGAGTCTAGATCCGCGGATATGGATATGGATACGGATCTCAACTTTCGTATTCAGTCGGCGCCGGTGCGTGTGACCTTGGACCGATAGTTGACGCTTTTGCGTTAATAACGCGACGTGTTTTTGACTTGCACTACGCGTGTTTTTGTTTATAGTGTGAAAGTGTGCTAAATTATAATTCACCACAGAGGCAGACAGGATAAAGTAACAAAAGTTGATATAATTTTCCAATTAAGCTATTTCGCGTCTTTATACAGATTCTATTTCGAGGGATTCCAACTTCACGGTATAAACAGTAGCATGCGAAATTACAGCGATAATAATAGTTCGCTGTATCCAAAGCACGTGTATGTACAATACAGATCCCGATCGCGACAATATAACCCGGAACCTTAAAACTAACCTTAAACACTTACTTAACACTAATAACAGAAAAAGGGATAGAATTAAGAAGACAGAAAAAATGGTAGATAAGATAGAAATGGGGATATCTGGAGTTTTGTCCCTTTTTTCGGCTTGTTTCTTTATGTGTACTGTTGGGTGGGATAACACACGCCCTTCTATAACTGGCCAGTTCTCTTCTACAATAATAAGATTTTTCCTTCCACAGTCGTCAATACGACCTTAAAACAGGATTTTTTTCTGAACTTATTTCTGAATTATCCGGTCATTGAAAATACGACTCCCAGTATTCTCACCTCGTCCGTACACTCTGCCGTCCGGTTTACGAATGACCTGCTACGTCACTTCTCGTTTTTCTCCGGCTCCTGCTTACACCTTTGCTCCTCAAATTTCTAGGAACTGCTCATCCCACCCAAGGGACAGGGAATAGACAAGAAAGTTCTAGAAGAAAATAGAACAATAGAACAAAGGGTAGAAAGAAGAAACGAAACTAAACTAAAATTAATATTTACAAAAATATAGCGTACCGCCACAATGGTTTAGTGCAGTGTTTCCCAACCTTTTTTGTGCTATGCCCCACCTAAGTCTTTCTAAAATTCTTGTCTCCATAACATATACAACGGCTATATGATTAACTTAAACTCTGGACAAGTCCATTTTCGAATTGCCCTCCTTAGCAATCCAATTGCCCTCTGTGGGGCCTGGGCCCCACGTTGGGAAACACTGGTTTGTGGCTAGTGTGACACGGGATAGCGTAGATTACGTTTGTGTTTTTGTAGAGTGTTGAGTTAAATTAAAATAAAAACAATGCCGACGAAAAAGTTTAGTAGTGTAATATGGAAATATTTTACGATAGTAAATGACGAATGCACTATTGCTACCTATCTTTAAAATTTCTTATAAGTAATGAAATTCATTAAGATAAAAGATCCGTTAAAGATCCGCTAAAAAGTAACGGATACGGATCTTTTTTTTCCCTCGGATATCCGCGGATACGGATACGGATACCCGGCACATCACTACTTAGTACTTAAAATCATTGATTAAATCTTTGACAANTCATTAAGATAAAAGATCCGTTAAAGATCCGCTAAAAAGTAACGGATACGGATCTTTTTTTTCCCTCGGATATCCGCGGATACGGATACGGATACCCGGCACATCACTACTTAGTACTTAAAATCATTGATTAAATCTTTGACAAGTGACTGGAAAAACTTCCTGTTTGCTGGAATGCAGAGTTAGACTTATATATATTAATAAAATATTAATATATTTATGTTTGTGTTCAGGAAATCTTTAAAAATATTTATGACTTCTTAAATTCAAATTATCATTGTAATATTCCATTTTTATAAGATATATTAGTCAATTTAACAAAATATATATTAGAATATTCTAATGAATGCAATAAGACTAATATTTCAAGTACAAAAAAAAAAAATGTCTAGTTATAATCGATATGTCAAGGAAGTATTACTGCTAAATTGATAGTTAAGAAGTAAANACAACAATTAATATACATTAAAATAATAATAAATGATTAAATAAATATTTATTATTTATTTAATCATTTATTATTATTTAATCATTTAATCAAAAAATTTAAAATACATGCTCTCCACCTCAAATTAATACTGTAGTGTCTTGCCTCTGTACATCATACTTTTCCGTTAGCAATGGAGTCGTGCTAGTTTCAAGGGAGAAGTTTCGAATCAAAATAACTTGACTTCTGGTGTGCATCAGAAGTTCTTATATAGTTAATTGGGTCTCCTGCCACTAAGGTTTCTACATCTGGTCTCAACATTCATCTATCTAACTCCATTCTCGAGATTATGGAAAGACTGACGGACAGACAACAGTGGGAATTTATTGGTCTACAAGTTTTTCAAACTGCAGCCCAATAATTTTCTTGTAATTGTCATGTTTGTAATAGATAGTTTGCAGAGCACCATTGCTCCTGAAAGTTGGTTGAGAAACATTGCTCTGATTGGTAATCCTGTTTAAAAAAATTCAAAATTACAGTGAAACTTCACTTAACAAGCACCTCTCATAATGAACAAAGCAATCGTAAAAAAGTGACTCGCTTAACAAATGACATTTTGCATAATGAGTGACGAGGAGAGAGAAAGTTTCGGATTCTGCGCATGCTACATCAGTGTGTTTAGCACTTGTTCTGCTAGCATCTTAGTGTTGCTTGTGATCACACATTTTTCCAAACTTGTGTTCAGACATATTACATATAAACAACAACAACCATAGCCTGTTATATAATAAACACGCCAAATGATATGTCAAATTCTTAGGCTATAAAAAGGTTATAATGAAATATTAGAAATTATTGTATTTCAATTTTTTTTTTTGTTTTCTGCAAATCAAATTCACATTTCACATTGGTTCATTCTGCACTAGAAGAAATGATGATGATGATTCATGCTCCTTAACAATGTATATTGTATAATTTTCTTTGAATAAATGTTATACATAAAATATTTGAGTATTTTTTTTTGGCATGGAACACAATATCATATTTTACATTAATTTATATGGAAAAAATTGTTTTGCTTAACAAGCATTTCTCTTTACAAGTAACATTCTGGAACAATTTATGCTCGTTAAGCGAGGTTCCACTGTACTACGTTTGAATTGATTTATTATTTCTTGAGAGTTGAATATTCTCATATAAATAAAATTGACCAATATAAACTGCAGGATTACCAAAGTTTTTTTAATAAATCAAATATACAAATTAAACTTAATGATATTACAGTTAATTTTAGAATTAATTAATTTCATGTAAATATTATGTATTAAACGATAAGTAATGGTGTTCATTGGTACCAGTAATTAAACTAGAAAATATTGTTATAAATATTATGCACAGTAAAATTCTATAAAATATTTTCATTAGTTCGAAATATTATTGTACTTGATGCACATGCCAAGAATTGATTCAGCTTTTGTGGGGTGGGGATTGGCATGGTCAAGTGGAAGAGGGTGACTGAAACAATGATCTTAGTAACTAAAATGTACATTTATTGATCACAGTATTTACAATAATGAAACTACAAAACACAAAAAATTGCTCAGGTTAAAGTTAACAGGGGTGGGACCAGACACATTTGTCCCATAGACATATCTTTGCCACTTTGCCAACCTGAAACATCGCACTTTCTCAAATCTCTCTTCAGCGTCGTCATCTACTGGATAAGAGCTTTAATTTGATACCAGAACTGTACTTTTAGCCCAGCCGTTTACTCAAACTAAGTCAGACAAAGTGAAAGCCCTCGTTCAATTATTATTATTCTATTATTGTTAAGGCAAACTTTACCTACATGCACTGTCATGGCCTCAGTGGGAACCCACGTTCTAACCTAACCTAACCTAACCTATTCTAATAAATTACAAAACTATTGGTAATTTATTACAGTAGGTTAGGTTAAGTTAGAACGTGGATCCCCGCCCCCCTCATTCACCGCTAGAATCTTATCGTTAAATTGTAAAATACTCAAATTTTTAACGATCGGTAATTTCTTCACAATTACACAAATACTGATATAATTGTAATTCCTATTTAACATTAAACCAAGATACTTTATACATTTTAATTTGCGTGAAATAAATCACTGCGAAAAACTTCAAGGCTTTTCTTAAAACGTGCTTTTAGTAAAACGAAACGCTCAATGGCGCTTTACTTAATTGAAAAAATTAATTATTCAATACAAAATACGCATTTACTCGCTTTATAACTTTATAATCGATAGTTCATTATTAATAATGAAAAAAAAATTAAATAATATTTGCGATCTACTCATTTTACCTTAAATTAAAATCCACAACACGTGTTCATCCAACCACCGGCAGGACGAATTTTGAAACCACCACGGTACCCAAGCGGCAACTTTCTATAAAAATTTTAAATTTAAAATAACTAAGATACGAATCAAATATATAATTTTTAAATTTTATAATTAAATTTATTTAAAATTTAATTATTTAATTTAGAGATAAAATAATTTTTAAAAATATATAATGTAAAATATTTTTAATGTTTAAATTTTTTCGAACGAATGACTATGGTCAACTTACCGCCCTGGGGACCCAGGATCTAATCCGGGAAGACGAAAAACCACGTGAATTTTTCGTGTGCGGTTTTTTTATTAACTCTGTTAGCCCTGTGAGCACTAAGAGAGCCTCTTTTTAGCAAGCCCATTATGGATTCGGCCAGGCCCAAAATGGGGCAGCCGGGTAGTGAGGGACGGGGCCCGACATATCCGAATGGATCACTCCCTGAAAAATTCCTGGGATTTTTCGACCCTTTCGGCTATGATCCCGGGTCCCCCAGAGCAAATGAGAACCCGGGATCCCGGTTGGTTTTTTAACCCGGGAAATTCTTCTCATCCCGGGAAATTCCGCATGTTTCTTAAAAATTCACTTTTTCTTATTTTGTGTTAAGATTGAGGAAATTTTGAAAATAGAAAGTATAATTAACTCACAAACTGTCAGAATACATTTGTATTTATTAATTTTAAACCTACTTAGTTTTTTTAAATTTTTGTTCGTTATGGCATGTCACAAATGGTCAATAATCAGTACGTAGCTTATTTGTGGCAGGACTCTGAAAATTCTTTACTTGTCGGAACCTGTAATATCTGAAACAATTGTGCTTATGCTGTCTTAATTTTTAACTATGCCCGGTAGATTCGATAACTGCGTAACGCCAGGTTGTGCAAATTGGGCAAGGATACAACGAGTACGAAGTCTGCAAGTATGAGGTTTTTCTTCATAAACCTGATTATTAAAGCTAAACGAATTATCGAATTATCGGGCTATAAACTTGATGCCGCTATTAAAGTAGCCGAGGTAGACAAATCAAGAATACTAGACAGCAAAAGAAGTACTACAATCTCCAAAACGAACTCGAAATCTTTCAGGCTACAAATGAAAAAAACATATAACATCTGTCTTCTCTTAAATGCATTAAAGACGATTCCACTAACATCAATTAAATCGGAAAGGGCATTCTCGGTAGCAGGACTTTACATTACTAAAATAAGAATCAGATTGAGTGATCGGAGTATTGACCATTTTTGATTTTTAAAATCTTATTATAAAAATTTACAAGAATATTTTGTATTATGTTTTATTTAAAAAACGAAAATTAGCTTTTAAATGACAACGGCTCAGGCACCGCCATCGATTTAACTCTTATCACTACCCAGTACCGGCCCGAGGCAAGTTTTAGGATGGAGCGAGATCCTATTATGGTGACCCCCTTGACTGCCCCTAATTTATACCCTTTAATTTTCTTTAACACTGAGGCACCCCCTAAAACTTAGCGCCTAGAGCGGCTGCTCCGTTCGCCCTATGGTAGGGCCGGCTCTGTCACTACCGACATCGCACTCCAAGTGACGTGGGACTCTTACTCTTAAGATTATGGTAGCAAGCACTGCATGATCACTGTTGGTCTTCCTCTCACACGCCCTCACTACCCTAATCATCCCCGTAACAATAATAACTAGGACTTCTACACGTCCAAACCCGACAAGACCAAAACTTGTCAACAGACTGACCGGAATGCTCCCACGAATAGCGTAAACGCCATGAATACCTTGGTCGTCTGGGCGGCACATAATAATTGGATCTATGATGACCTCGTCCAACGATATCACAATCTGTTCGCCATGCGGAGGAATAACAGACTGAGCGACCGACCTCCTAAACCCCGTGGTGGAACCCTGACTGTCAAAGAGCGCTTGCATCCAAGCGCAAAGCTTCTCATCGATACCACAGACACATCAACCGAGACAATTGGATCCAAGCCAAAAAAGCCACAGCGGAATTACAAAGCTGAATCATCACCCAGAAGCGAGCTTTTGGGGAACGCATGGCGTCCTCTCCCCTTTACAAGAATAACATATAGAGCATCCTCCATCGCCTCCGCAACAGTAACAACTCCCCCCAAGCCACTTCGTCCTGCGGCACGCCTACTGTACCCTAATAACCCGAAAGATCAAGCGGCCAAATTCCTCAACTTCTTCATCCCTCATTTACGGGATCAACATCTGATCATCAGGCGCCCAAATAATACTGCATACCAGCAGAACTCTTACAACCACCCCTTCACTAATGGGAAGCTGGATAACGCAATAAATAGAGGACAGAACACGACTCCTGGGCCGACGGCATCACGACAAGCATGCTAAAAGTTTTCGAAGATCAGGCCAGAGACCACTATTGGCGGTCTACAACACCATATGGTCGTCGGGCACCATACCACCGAAGATGAAAAATACCATCATCCTCCCCATTCACAAACAAGGTAAAGACCCGACTATGGTCGAAAACTATCGACCAATAGCACTTACTTCCACGGTCATGAAAACGATAGAACGGATGATTCTCGTCAGATGGCAGCGTACAGCTACTCACAATAATCGGTTCAATTATAAGCACTTTGGCGGCTTTCCCGGTAAAGGTACTCGGGACTTATTAACACATCTCATGTTACAACTATACAGTACCCCCTCCGGAATAAAGGTTACTACATCAACGTTACTACTCTCGATATTTGCAGTGCTTACGACAAAATCAATCACTCTCATATTATCCAGAAGGCTTTAGAAAAAGGCCTAAAAGACAACTCAATTCTCTGGCTCCAAGACTTCCTGTCCAACAGGCAGGTACTGTATAAATCAAATGGAGGAGCTTCCTCTCTCCTAGCAGTACCCAATGCGTAGGAATCCCTCAAGGTAGTGTGATCTCCCGCTTCCTGTTTGCCATCTTTATGAATGACATCTTTCAACTAGAAAATGAATACACTAAAATCTATGTCTACGCAGATGATGTTACTGCCGTCACGCATGGTGCTGAACCGACCCATTTACATCATAACACGATCCAATTTTTAAACAAGTTCGGCAAATGGTCTGAAAAAAATTCAGTTCCGTGCCAACCACGGAAGTGCGCGATCCTGCGCATACCCATTAATATTCGAGGCAACCAGGATTTCGTCCTCAATAACCAACAAATCCCCGAGGTCTCCAAAATCAAACTACTTGGCGTCTACATTACTGCACGTCTTACATGGAACACCCACATCCAATACATTCGGAACAAGAGCAGAAAGTTTCTGAACATCTTTAAAATTTATTGTAACAAAAAACACGGCGGCCAGCCAAAGGACCTCTTGTGCATCGCCGACAGCACTATCGGCAGCTTACTCATGTATGTCGTCCCCAGCATCACAACCTTAACTAAAACCCTGATGGCAACCCTGGAATCTTACAGATGCAGTACGTTAAACTCAGCTATGGTCTCCCTATGACCGCTAACAACATTCTTACTCACAGAGCGACCAACACCACAACCATAGCTTGCCGCTACAGGAAGTAGGTAATAAAACATTATAGTTCGTACCTCCAGAAGGCTTCGAGGGACAACTTCTCTCAGAGAATTATACATCTCATTCACAGCAATGAAGGTGCCGCCCTTGTGAAAATTCCTATAGCCCATTACATCCGGAACTGGACAGACAGTCATAATATCCCCTCCGATAATCACACAACCCAAAACTCTATACCCTCCGATGCACCGTCTTCGACATACACATCGACGACCTTCCATTCCAGGACTCCTCTCTACCGAATCACGTTATTCAATCCATCTTCTATGAGTGGACAACGGTACAAGACCTCTCTACTTTCCTGGCCACCGACGGTTCCAAAACCGACACGACTGTCACGGCAGCGTTCACCGACTACACCAACAACACCAAAGCCACTTCATCCCGAGGCCACCATTTTTACGGCGGAGGGATTCGCTATTCTTCGCGCGCTACAACATGCTACTAAGACAAACAGCAACATCACCGTGTGCACGGACTCTCAAGCTATCCTTACCGCCATCAACGCTCACCACGATAAGTATCCATCCATCATCCACACCATCATAAGTCTCATCAACAGACGCAATAAAAGTAATCTACAGACGCGTCTCGTTTGACCCCAGCTCATAAAGGGATAACTATAAACGAACAAGCGGACAAACTTGTTAAGAGTCAGCCTTACGACACCAAGAAAACCCGTTATATTACTCCGGAGGATTACATCAGCATTATAAACACCGAAATCAAACATCAAATGGACAACGAATGATATATTTTTCCCAGCCATACAGACTATCAATGGCTCATCATCGACCGTCACATCACCGTCATGGACTATACGGACCGATACACTACTATTCTGATTCATCGGGCCAGAACTAATTCCCTCCTCCATAAACGTAACCTGAAAAATACTGATCACTGAACTTTCTGCCCGACAGAGCAAGATACAATGATACATCGGTTAGATAACTGCTATCAATTTGAACCCGTCCGGAAAAAAATTCTAAACAATAACAGTATCATTCGTCACAAAATCTTTAAGATAAGCGATTGTCTAAAATTTAAGCCCATCGAAATTTGTATACAAAGTATGATCACCTTTTTCACCGTTTACAAGTAGACCTATAAATACTGAGGAAAATATTACTACCGCCATCTCTCACCACCACGGGGCGCAATAGTCTGTGTAACTGAACTTGCAGCGTTGCCAGATTTGGCTACTTTGCGCCAAATTGGGCTACTTATTTTTCAGTTTGGCGTTAAAAAAAAAGCATTTGGCGCACTGGCTACTTTTTGGGCTACAAAAATTTGACTTGGCTACATTTTGGGCTGGTTACACAAATTATTTCATCCTTTGTTTTGCGCACTGAACGGTAATACTTGTTGTGCTGTCTACTCGTTTTGTTTTTAAACATAGAATAATTTATATAAGTTTTATAATTTATTTATTATTGGTATTAAAATGGGAAAATGGACAAAGTATTCTCGGTCCTTTCGGAAAGAATGGTTTCAAGACAAAAATCTTAAAGGTGCTTACCTTTAAGATTTTTATCTTGAAGCCATTCTTTCCGAAAGGACCGAGAATACTTTGGGGAAATTTTCCTCATTAAGTTGCATTTTTAAATATTTTGGCAAATGGCGTAATTTTAAATTTACTTAATTAAATTTAAACTTTTTAAAAAGATAGCTCCAGTAAGTATTCAGTCATGCTTGACAGGAGACTTTTTAGTTTATAATAGCTTATTTTTTAAAGAAAATTTAATATAAATTCCAGATAAATGATATCCTAGAAAGAAAGAAATAAGAAAAGAAAATGCATCTATAAACAAAAATGACTAATGGTAAATGCTATGCTATACGGAATGGTACCAAACATGGTTACTAGGGCGTAATTTTTATAAATTTTAATTGTTTTTGATAAAATTAGTAACAAATAACGTTACGCTAATTGCAACTGTTTGCCAATGTCAGCTTCTTGTAAATGTCTTATATAGTGTTACATGTAACATACAAAATTCATATATTACAAGAATGCTATTATTCCTCAACAACAATCAAATGAGCAAAATGAACATGAAGTACTAAAATTTGAAATTATCACGTTGAAAAATCACTGGTAAGATCATCATCATCAGAATCTTTTTCACTAGAATGTTTTTGTATGGTTGAAGCAGATGATGATTTCCAAGTTTAACATTTATCGCTGTAAGAACTCGATTTTGTAGTTTAGTTTTCATTAAATTTAATTGCAAAAAAATACGTTCAACTGCTGCATTTGAATGAGGAAGCAATAAAAACATCTATTTACTGTCAAAGTAAAGTAAAAAAATACAGAAATATAGAATAAAAATGAATGTTTTGAAAGGAAAGATATTAGGATTTCATGAATGGTACTAGGAAAATGGTGTTGGGTATCTTGGTACTGGGACAAGTAAAAAGGTACTAGATTAGTACAAAAGTACTAGGTAGAACAACACCTTGTACAAAAGTAGCCAACTGCTCGAGCAGTTGGCTACTTTTGGGCTACTTTTTAAAAATTATTTGGCTACAAGGGCAAAGAACATCTGGCAACGCTGAACTGAAGTCCAACGACTATGATGAGATAAGACAAGGCAAGACAAGTCCAACGATTACGATAAAACAATGTTTATATGTATCTTTCGCCGTATTAGGTCTTTTGATTAGGTATTCTGTTTTTTGATAATTTCAACGTTATTTTTAATTCGTTTACATCTTTAACTATTTTATTGTTAATATACTTAACGCTAAATGCTTATTGGATCAGTGTAACATGAAAAATCAGTAGAAGTTACTTTTAGCTTTATGCGTATATATGTTTATAGACAATTTTTAACTAAAAGTAACCTCTACCGAAACATTATAAATCAATCTCTTGAAAATATAATTTCAAATCGAATTAATTACTTGTAAGAATTGTCAATAATAACAGAAATATATCGTTTTAAACGTAATCTATATCAATATTATTCTTCTATCCGGAGCTTTAAATTTGATAGTGAGAGGGAAAAAACTTGACATATTTTTCCTACATAATTTTAGTAATGATTAGGCTACTAAAAATGGCTGTAAAATCTTGTTGCCAAGAATGTTGATTTTTATCAAAAATATCTTGCGTTTAATAAATTCACAATTATATTTTGTAATGGCATGTGGTTAATATTTTGATGGTAACAAGTATTGAGTTTACACTGGCAACTAAAGCTAAAAAAAAAGTGTGTGTGTATATATATGGTACCGTAGAGTCTCGAAAACTCGGCCTAATGTGGACCGAAGGGTGGGCGAGTTTGTGAAAATGCCGGGTTATCGAGAATGGGGTTAAAAAAAATAAGTATGAGTGTTTCCTCAGAAAATACTGTACTGTACTTGTATGTATTGTTTACTTGAGAATACAACAGAGAATAAACTGCCCAAATACCCTTAAACAAAGGAAAAGTACGTCCTTTNAAAGTAATAAAATTTAGACTTCTATATTTTATGCACTTCTATTTATTTATTTTTAATGATTCTTTTTAAATGTTTAGTGAACAAGCATTTTTAATGTAATCTACTATATACAGTATTTATATATATATACAATATATCTGATGATAGAGCATTCACATTGTTCAAATAGAATCATTATTTATGAGTAAAATAAATAAAAGTTTTATTGACAGTTTTTTTTAAATTGGAAATGGAGATGTTGAGGCAAATTTATATTTGCCAGTTATTGTTAGTCATGAAGCTGCCTAATCATCAAGGTCAATAGACTACTGGCAATGTTGCATTGAGCTTGCTGAAGAATATGATTGGTATGTGAAAGTGTTGTGTGTTCTCATGACTTGCATTACATTAAGGACAAAGACAGACTTAAATTATTTATTCCTGAAAAATTCTTACATGTAAATAAACAAAAAATTTCAGAAAAAGTTTACACAGCCTTTATATGAAAACGCTCACTAATAAAGGAATTCCTTGCTTTTTTAAAATTTCAAAAAGAAAAAGGATAATGTTTTGAGAAAATCAGTAATCTATATATAAATATAAAAATGGACATGTATGTCCCTATATCTCACTTTTTCGCCAAAACTGCACATCGCACATGAATGGTGTTTGTATGTGGTGGTAGCCCCAAGTCTCCATTCGTGCATAGGGGTGGTTGCGTCTCGATAGCTATAAGGGTGCGGGAGATATGAGGCTGAANATGCTATATTAAAATTAAAGTATTTACACATCATCATCTTCATTGGGTAGTCTGTTTAAAAACATATCACTATATGAAGCAATAACCAAACAAATATTGCTGAGAAATCCATTACAGCCTAGATCCACAAATTCTAATATATCCTAATAAAATTTAATTATATAAATGTTAGACAATTAAACAGAAAAATCATTTTTAAAATTTATAAACATATATATTTACAACTGGAATATTTAAATAAGCATCTGAAGGTCTCTCTTTTCCGTCCGCAACAATTTCACCGGATTGAAATTTTATTTGATGTTCTAATTCCATTAAATCTTCATCTAACTTCTGTTTTGCACTGAAAACAATTTAAGAAGTTACTCTTAATTAATTAATCATTTTAAAGGTATATTTTATTTATAAAATTATAAAAATTAACTAACTGAGCTAGAAATTCCTGACAAAGCTGTTCAGCAGGTTCTTTCAACTGAAGAAGCAAATCAACACATTCTGCTAATTGTTTAGGTGAAGCCTATCAATATTTATATAAATATTTAAAAATTATATATATAATTATAAAAATGTTTTTAATATTAAAAATACTACACATTAAAATGTAGAGAATGACCAAAAAGTATCTAGTAAGTTTACTGCTTTATTATAACTGAATGACAAGCTATATTAATTTTATTCAAATATCATTCATCTAAACATTTAATAATAAAACTTTGTATGAAGTAATAAACTGACAAAACAGAGAAAAAGTTCTCTGTCCCTTCTGAATTCAGAGATAATTAAAACACTTAAATTAGGACAAGGTAGTAATTCTAACTCCATTGAAAGTTTTTTAAACTTTTATCATTTTTATGAAAAACAAGTTATATGTATTAATAACAAATCAAATTTTATTTAGCGTACAGATTTATTACTCATTTGACAAATCATGAGAACACAAAACGTATAATTAAAAATTTTTATTTAGAAAATAATAAGTTCTAAATCAAACTTTAGAAGTTTGTCATCATCTAAATCTGGTTTTTTGTTATTTTATTATGTTTTGGTTAAATTCCAAATCCTTGGCAAAAGCACAACACAGCTACTATGAAGTTACATAATACAATAAAATAAACAGTAATGAAATCACAAACTTTCGGTTAAACAATATACTGTATTTAAAAAAATGCTAACTTTTCAAATTAAAATTTTTAATAATTTTAGGATTAATATTTGTTTTTTATCTATTTGATTGATTAAAAATTCTTTCAATTTTGCTAGATATACCTATTTTTAGAATGTCATGTTGAGATCTTCGGTTCCATCAGGTAAAATCAGCAAAGTAATTGTATGTGGTTATCAGTCTACTGGCAAAACATCCATTTTAGAACAATTAATATATGGAAGAATAAATCAGGTCAAGTATATATTATTTTATTAAAGTTATTTATTATTTCAATAATTTATAACTCATTATTTTTATAGAATATTCACTCAACAATTGAAGATGTATATTGTGCACATATTGACAATGATAGAGGGGGTAAAGAAAAAGTTCGTTTTTATGACACAGCTGGAATGGTAAATTTATATATATTATAATTTAATTTTGATAAAGTATGTTAATGATTAATGAAAATATATAAATCTTTTATTGTTTAGAATTCTACATTCCATGAAGTACCTAGAGCATATTTGCCTTATGCTGATGTAAGTAATTTTATATTTAATAATTATAATCTGTTTGTATGTAAATAAATAATTTTAATAAATGTATTTCACTAATGGTTTGTTCAGTTTATTTTTTAGAATTTGAAGAAAACTTTTATTGTTTCTTTAAATTAGGGTTTTATTTTAGTTTATGCTATTAATAGCATGGAATCTTTCACTCTTCTGGAACAAATAAAACGAGACATTGATAAAAACAGAGAAAAGAAAGAAGTAAAAATAATTAATCAGTAATATAATTATTAGTTTATGAGAAGTTAATATTTCTTATGTATTTACTGTTTAAATTTTAATAGATTAGCATTGTTGTCTTGGGAAATAAAATTGATTTACAAAGTGAAAGACAAGTAGACCAAAATATTGCTGTTACTTGGGCACAAAAAGAAAAAGGTCTTTATTTTATATCTCTTCAGAATTTTTTAAAATGATATCTTTCATTAACAATATTTTTTAATTTTCTGTAGTGAAATTATTTGAAGTTACAGCAAAAGATAGAAAAACTTTAATTGAACCATTCATTTATATTACATCAAAATTGAATCCTCCTCCAAGTATGTATTATGACTTTAAAAGTTTAGTTTTTGTTTATTTTAATGGATAGTAACAACTGGATTAAAACAGATTTTATCTTTTTTCCTAAATTTGGACATAAATCTTTTATAACTATATATAAATTGAAACTTTAAAAGTTTTGTTATGATAAAAATTATTCAAATTAATTAATTATTGATAAAAAAGAAGTCAGATAAAAATTTAGTGTTAATAAATACTAATTGATAATGTGCTTTTAATAATTCATCATACACTATTACTCTCTTATTCCTGCAAGTTTTATCATCAACATTCATAATGATATAAAATAAAAATTGTAGCTTTAATAATCAATATTTTTAAATTTATCATTTACATAAAACTTTAATGTAAGTATTGTAAGAATGTAAATATTTAATTCATCATCATTAAATTAATACATTTCTTTGTTCATTTTCTATATTTTTTTATGATGATGATGAAAATAAGATATAAATATATTTAATTTTTTTATTAGCATCAATCTGGTATTAATTTCCATCAATATTTGTAAGGGGCTGTCCATAAATTACATAAAGTATTTTGGGGTGGGTGGGGTCAAGGATTTCTTACGATTTCTTACTCAGGGTTAGGGGGGTAATAGATCTCATCTTATGTACTATTCTTATTTTCATTTTTTGATCTTGTTGAGTTAAATCTCTAAGTGGTGATGAGAACCTCCATTCAATTCTAGGAAAATAAGGTCTTGTTATTCTACTAGTTTTACTGCTCAACCATTGTTGATTCCACTTTTTCATAGCATTGTCATGAATATAATTTTTAAAGCTGCTACGTGAAAGAGGGATGCAAGTGTAGTCTGAGTCAGTGTCCTTTGCAGCTGACTTAGCCCTGAAGTTGGCTTTTTCATTTCCTAGTATGCCAGTATGGCCAGGAACAAGTTATCTTATTTACAAGATTTTTAATATTGTGCTGGATATATGTGATTTTATTGCTATTGCAATTGGGATTTAATAAAGCTTTTAGGACAGACTGAGAATCACTGTAAATATTGATAGACAGAGTTTTGTTTGGTAGTGAAGTGGCCCACTGAACAGCTTGGTAGACAGCATCTTCTTCAGCTTGATAGATGAAAGTATATGGGGTATCTGTACCTTCTAACATATTTTGCCAAAACTATGTTAGAAGGTACAGATACCCCCACATACTTCCATCAAGGCTTCCATGGGGCTTCCATGGAGGAAGATACAGATACTTGAGCCGACACAAAGGGGGCTTTTGGACCCATCTGTGTAGATATTAATGTCTGCATGGTTATCCATGCAGGAAGCAGATGACACCATATGTACCCTGAGAATAACCTTGTTTAGGGTGTGATGATCAGAGATAGGGTAATTGCAAGTGATAGCCATAGATAGGAGTAGAGACTGTTGTTGAGCCTTGATGTTTGTAGTTCTGATGTAGTAGTTTAGAACCTTTTCTATAATACATAGTGGCAAAGGAAGGAGCTCTGCTGGTATCAGAGAGGCATTAGTAGAAACAGTTCTGCAACACTTTGAAATTCTGATGGCAAACTGTCTTTGAAGAGAGAATAATTTACTTGCTACTGAATTTTTACTAGTTACATGAACCCAGCTAGAGGCCTAAATCATGCCTAAATATTATGTAAGATAAGGAAGGGGAGGGAGAATCAGAGAAAATATTACGGTTTCTTACGTGAGTGGGGGTCTAGAATGGCCGAAATCACCCTTGCGTAATTTATGGACAGCCCCTAAACAAGATGACATATAAATTGCCCCTTGTGCCCAAAATCTCAGAAATCAGATGACAAATTTCACAGTATAAATATATTCAATATTAGAACAATTCTTTGAAATTTAATTAGTTTTTTCCAATATTTTTGATGCAAATGCATATTACTTGTACATTAATAAAAACTTTTGAATGTTTTTTTTATTCTATATAAATGATTGAATATTACTAAAAAATTAAATCTAGATATTAAATATGAACAAGTTCCTTTTTTTTTATTTTTTATTTAATTAGAATTTTGTGTCTATATGTCCTGGATTACTTACAGTTTAAAACAATAAAACAAAATCAGTGTTAGTTTTTCATGAAATCAAATAGTTCCTAGAAAAGATAAGGTCCAATTAACATTTCAGTTTTAGAATTCAGTTCTAAAATCATGCACATAATATTCAAGTTTATATATATGTGTGTGTGTGTTATGGACCAAGTGCAATGGCTGGGCATTACAAATAATGCCCAGCCATTTTGAATAATGACTAAAATGGCTGTGCAGCCTGATAAATATTGATTAATCTATTAAATTTACCAGACATTATGGATACAGCTACATTCCCTTTGGGTAATTTTTAAAAAATCCAATTGTTTTCATTAAAGAATTATTTATTTTATTTATTTTTTTTGTGGATTATTCAAAGTATTTTAAACATAACATGCAATCTTTTAAAAGTAAGTATTATTAACTGTATTAATTAAACTAATCTTAATGAAATGTATTATTAACAAATTTATACTGTACTTCAATCAAAAAATCAACTTAAAGGAAACTTCTGGAATGTCATTTTTAGGGTAAATTATATAAAAATTAAATGTTTTTTTAGTTTATTTATTTGAGCAATTAAGATTTTGATGACATTTGGAATTACACAACTTTTTCTTTGTAGCATTTGCATCTATTAAATTTACAACCAATTTTGCAGCAACATTGACAATAGCCTTGGGCTCCAGAAATTGATGACTTTCTTGCACATTCTCTAAGCAAAATTTCTGCACCTGGTACATAAACAGAAATGATGTTTTCTTTACAAACAGTAAATTGGTTTCTGGAATATATTAGATTTAATATGCCATATGTGGTACCCAGTTTGTAAAGGTTTTTATCTTCAACCACAATAATGACACCTAAAATATTTTTTCCATCACTGCAGGCTCAATCTACATCTGGTACATGAATCCTTACTATGTCACCAACAGTAGCTGCTGGGATTTGAAATTCAATGTATCAATTATTTTTTCCACTTTCTTTTTAAGATTAGACAAAGCCTTGTTTTAGTGACACTTATTTTTTTCTTCTATTCTTGGATCAACTGTTAGGATTTTCTCTTTGTCATTCACCAACTCTGTGGTACTAATAACATTCTGGTTTCTGGAAATCAGCATGGTTAGATCTTTTTCATGTGGAGACGAGTAGATCTTGGAATTTCATCAGTTGTATTGCTATATGAGGGTGACATTATCAAATAATCTTTTATAATGTTATCTGATCCTCCAGAGTTTGTGCAACTTTGACTTACTTCATCATTGTTAGTTTTAAAAAGACAATTTTCTTCTGTATAACATTGGTCAACAATTTGTTAGGTATAAAATTCTTTAGCCCAACTTTTAATGTTGATCCAAACATGACTTCATAGGAACTGCAGTTTATACCAGTATGATGTACTTGATTTTTCATCAGTTGTACAAAATGCAATCCTTCTGACCATTTGTTAGTGTTAGTCTCCAACCAAGAACTAACCATATTTTCTATGTCTCAATTACATCTTTCTACTGAACCCTGACTTTGCGAGTGCTTGAGCTTACTATACACCAGTTTTAACTCAAGCCACATATTAGAGTTCTTTGATGGCATTATTGGCGAATTCTCTGCTGTTATCGCTTTTTAGAATACTGTCGTTGGATTGTAAAAATGTCTAAAGGAACATAGGCTACATCTTCAGCTCTTTTGGTTTTTAATGGTTATAGTTGAACAAATTTAGTTAGGTGGTCTTAGTACACAAGTATAAATTTATATTGCTCATTGGCTTGTGACTGCATATCTATAAGGTCAACCTGACATCTCAAGTTCATTTCATTACATAAAATTGGTTTAACTACCAAGCCTTTCTTAGAAACATTGCTTTTTCTGATAGATTTCACATAAGTTCAAGTAAAATATGATCATATCTTGTATCTCTTGTAATATTAATATTTTTATATTTTGTACTAATTCTTTTCTCATATGGTTTCTGACACCATGGTCAATAGCAATATGGTCATCATGCAATATCTAAATATTACTTCAGTGTGAACATAATATTTAATCACATTATCTTCTTTTACAGGCACAATTAATTTTTCTATTTCTCTGATAGATATATGAGAATTTACATAGATATGATATAAGAACTTACTGGTAGCTTACAAGTTATTTTGATTTTTGACTCTCACTTTTTGTATCATTGTCAAATTTGGTGATTTTGTAAAAATTTGACTGTTCTGACTTTTTGCTGCTATAAACTTGTTTAATTAGTTGTTGAAGCGATTATTCATATCACTTAATGATTGCTCCATGATCACTACTTTTTTCAAAGAAGAAAACACTATTTTAAGAGGCAAAAGTAAAATTAAAATGTCGCACAAGATTAACTATTGGTTGCATGAATTTAAAATTCAATACTAAATACAATGCACACACACAACTCAGACACAAGTGCTGATAGCGTATGTTAGATGATTACTGTTCAATGTATTATCATCACTTTGCCCTACCTGGTGATAGCAATATTCATAATAACCAGTCAATCTGATAAATTATGATAAAACACCTGAAATTTATTATAGTGCCCAATTATCAGGAACAATTTGAGACCAGGGTTGTACAGATAACTGATCATTTACAAAAAATATATTAAACACAAAACTGTACTGTATATAATTTGTATGACGTCTTACAAATACATACCTTACATAATATTGTACATTAAACTGAGCCTACAGTTTAGGTTGGCAGGGAGGGGGAGAGTGCTACAATGCCCCAGCACTAGCAGAAATTTGAATTACCACTAGTGCTGGGGAGTTGCCGACTTGAACACTTTCGGTTAACTGATGCTCTACTGTACACATCTGTTACAATAAATTATGTTACAAGTGGTAAAACTATATTCATCTTATAAAGCAATATACTTTCTTTTTTTACAGTAATTACACTCATGAATCATATTGTTATTAATAAATAATAAAGTTTGTTAGCACTCTAAAGCTTTGGCTATAAGCTGCAACCTATACAAGATTATACAATAAAGCATCAAAAAATCAGATTAATTTGGCAGGACCTGATCTTGATTTTGATCCCAATCAAATATATGTGTAAATTAGCATTTTAAATAATGTATATTTCAAATACACTGTAATTCAAGTTTAAATGTTATAAGTTCAAGCCAGTATTTTGTGAGGATTGTAGGAATATTTACAAAAATTCTATATATAATTTACAGATTTGTTAAACAAAAAATACACTAATCATAATTTTCAAAACTGAAATACAGTATTATGAATTCTGAATGAATGTTAGAACTTTGGCAACACAAAGCTGAAAGAACATCAATAATAAAGTTACCATTGAAAGGGTTAAATTAATATTCATTTTTAAATGGCCAAATCTGGATTTTTGATGCTTCACAGTATTTGTAAGATTCATTGCATGTGGGCTATGCACGGGCAACTAAATAATGGCATAAAATTTACTCTAGTACATTGCTTATGTAAATCTCACTGTGCTATGTTGTTGTTATTTCTGATGTTCCTTTCTTATTGGTTTTTATTTATTCAGGAGTTATACCAAAAACCATGACTATAGGCCACAGCCTATCCATGAAAAAAAAATTAACATTCCTTTTGAGGTTTATACAAAAGGATGGCCCCATAGCTGAGGTTTTAGGATATTTATTAACCAAATTCTCAACATATAAAAAATTATTTTGTACATGGTTTCTTAGTTTTAATAAGTTGTATGTACATAAGCTGGAGTAGTCTTTTATAAGTTGTCATATTATGCTTATAATCAAATATAATTGTAATTTTTTTAAAATGAAATTTATGTTCCTATGATCCTCCAATATAGAATGCAAACATACTGTAGAAATATTTTACAAAGTCTATCATTTGTAATATTGATAATGTACAATTGATGTTAATTTAATAAAAAAAATTATATTTTTCAGGCAAATCAACATTCCCTCAATTAAGCAGGAAAAATAAACCAGGAAATATCACACTAGAATTATAGATTACACAATGAATTATATTGAAGAAAAGTATTTTGTACAAAAAATTTTACTTTGATTAATGTATATCATATACCCATATAAACTTTTTAAATATAAAAATATACTTGTTTTTTTTCCTTTTGTTTATAAAAAATAATAAACTAAAATTTAAAAAATTATTTTAAGCTGTTTCTTGATAAATATAAGTTATATCATAACATGGGTCAAATTTTGCTGAACAACTTAGTTCAATCAGTGGAATCAGACAATATATAATTTGGAGCTAGATGATGATACTACTACTATCTCAAATTAAATATTACAAAACAAAAAGGCTTATAAATTTGTGTATATATATATATACATTTAGATATGTAATAATAATATCCTATCTGTACATCACTAGCTCTACACAAACTGCCTTCTGATGGTGAGTATGCATTTCTTGGTAATCATGTTCAAATTAAAACTGTTTTTAGAACAATAAATTGAAAAATTAATGATTAATTACTTAACCATTAAAATTTAATTCAATAAAATAAATTATCTTTGATACTAAGGTCCAGCTTGTATATTCATAAAATGATATATTTAGAAAATCAGTTTTGTAAAAATATTTAATTTTACAAAATTAAAACCATAAGAAAAATGTAAAATATATTTGTTAAATAACAGCATTTTCAGTTATAAGTTGATGTGCTTTATGTCATGAAAACAGTTTTATAAATTAAAAGTTTTACGGTTCTACTTTATTTTTCTTTTTTTAAAATTACCTATCAAAAGTCTTGAAAAATGTCTGTGGATTATAAATTTTTTGGGAAATTTTAAAATACTTAAACTAATTGTTAAATTCTAATAAAAAGGTACAATTAAATACTTCTTTATGAATAGGAAGAAATGCTATTTGTATTAAGGGTGTAGCTCATAAGCTTAGATTTTTCAGAGTATGGAAAGCAAGCTACTTTATTTCAGACTGAAATTTACTCTATTATACACCATCTTAGGGAGAATGTGAAGAGGGCTTACATAAATAAGAGTATGTTCATATTCTCTGATAGTCAGGCAGTCATTAAGACAATTAATTTTGCTCAAGTGAAAATTAGGCTGGTGTAAACTGTAAAATTCTTCATAACAAACTGGCCTATGACAACAGTTAATTTAGTATGGATGGCAGGACATGCTGGGATAGAAGGAAATGAGAATGACTTGCTTGAAATGAAATGAAATGAGAATGACCTAAGCAAGTCTATCGTCATTCTCATTTCCTTCTATCCCGAAGTACAGTACATCTTCACTTATGACCAGACCAGTCTTTCTGCAGGTTTGCAGAAAGTACCATTAAAAGTGTATTTAAAGACAGGAGGTTTAAGGAAACTGCTATGGCGTGGAATGAGACCAAAGAACACAATCAATATTGATAGTTAAAAAAACCTAGATGAAATTAACATCCGACTTATTTTAGTTAGGAATCAGATGAGAGTGGTAGTTGATTTCATAACTAGATGCTATAACCTATGAAAACAACTGTACAGAATGGATATTTATAAAAAAAAAAAAAGCCATTGTCAGAGATGTGGTATGATGGATAAAACTATCCACCATATCCTCTTTGAACGCATGGCATCACTTTGCATGAGATATTCAATCTTGCGGCTGAGAGCTGAACTTGAGACTTTACAATGAGAATCACTGAAAAATCTCTTATACTTTGTTAAGGTAGGTGGCTTTTTAAAATTCAAATACTGATATTAATGATTAAGTTAGGCTTTTATAGTCCAATGAATAATGCAGCATTTTGTTTAGCATTAGTAATTAACTTGAGCTGATGTATACATCCTGAATTTCTAATAAATCTTGTAGCAGAAGTCAAATTTCTAAAAATTAATTATTTACCAGTTATAAAATGAAGGAAACAAATTTTGAAATATTTCAATTCCTGGAAGCAAGCATATTTTCAAGAGTAGTGAGTATTTAATCAGAGTGAAAATAGGATTATCAAATCTGTTCAATGAGAAATGTTGATTATAGTATTAAAAATCATGGTCATAAGACAGATGATTTTTAAATAAGGCATAATTATAAATTTGAATTAATAAACACCAATTATATTAATTTTGTGAGATTTTGAATACCCCCCTTATTAATTGAAAATTTATGTCAGATCCATAATTCTAAAAATAATATTTCTGATTTTAAATGGAAAATTTTTAAGTTAAAAACGAAGGAACTTGGTAAAATTCACTTCCTTCTCAACGGAAGTTCTACATCCTTTTTGTTTTCCCTTATCTTCACAAATTTTGAGTCACATACAGTCCAGTTACCCCTCTGTAAACTCCACTCTTCCTAAACATGTGGGAATAATACAATTTTCCCCATTGGTGAAAAACATCAAAAAAGGGGATTCTTTAGTATTATTCGAGGAGTACACCACGAAATTCCACAAGAGAAGGACGTATTCCATACTATCTCCCCATGGCCAATGCCCATAATTAACTCTTGAAGTTCATACTAAATGTGTTTCTAAGTTACTAAGATAAAGAAAATGTTTAATGAAGTGTCGCCATAGAATTAAAAAGGGACAAGAACGAACATTCATATTGAATCTAAAATAGGAAGAATATAAAATAATATATTTTGAGGTAGTATGATTTTAACTGAAATGTGATCTCTCTCCGCGATATCATAATAATATATTGAAAGCCGAATTTGTATATTTTGTTGTTATATTAAATTTTCAATATTTTTATCTTTAAGGAAAGTCTCATTATGTCTGAATCAAAAGACTTCCTCTTCGTACTGATTCGTAAACGCGTGTTAATCCGCATGTGATAAATTTGATTAACTGGTGTCATTATCTTGATGTGGATCTGAATCTCGAAATTTGGATCCCTTTTTAAAAACCACCCTTAAGGCCATCCTTCAACTAGAGACCGGATCTCTCGATCTGTAAACTCCCGAGAACAGATTTCACTTATCTGTGCCGATTAAGTGGTACAAATTCTATGGATCTGTATCCCTGGCTAACTCACAATTTTATAATTCTTATTATAAAATTAGGTGAAAATTTCATAATATATAATATGAGCATTGATAAATAAAGACAATTGTAAACTCAACAGGTATAATAAAATTATTCATTTATTTATTTTGTGATGAAAGATACAAAAATTGGTAATTTATATTTTTTTTATTTTTATATTTCTTGAATTTATTATGTATACTTATCCTTATTTCATTAGAAATTATTATTTTTTGCTTTACATAGTACATAATTTTAAAATATATTTACTGTGTTTCTGTAATCCAAAATTGAATTTTAGATAATAAAAATAAATAATCTTAAAAAAATCCTTAGAACATATGAGAACAATAATGCAAAAGAAAATTACAATTTATGAGTTTATCTTTTTGCCAGTGACTTAAAATCAAAATTTTGTTTCAAAGAAAGTATTTCTAAAATTTCTTGTGTAGCTTGACAAAGTTTATAAAATGAAATTGGCATGTTTAATAATTTTTTTTAATAACCTTCATTTCTTACTTTTGAAACATATGTATATATAAATTAGAGGTAACATTCTACATATGCTATGCTTATAAAGCATATGACATATATAATTGTTATATCTAATATAAATCTTATTAAAAATATATTTCAAATGTGTTTATAAATTATATTTATTTGGGCTGCTCATCTAGATACATATGCAATTCAATCCATTAACATATTTGTTACTATAAGCATGTTAATAAATTGAACTTTAAGTTTATTCAAGACTCCAAACCTGGAATTAACTAAAATAAGATTTTTTTCAAAACATTTCATTTTCTTTACTTTAAAATCTCCAACTTTTTCAAAAAATTCTTTATTAAAATTTATATAAAAGAATTTTATAATGAATATTTTCATCAGCTGCATAAATTTGTTATATTTGAACTGCATAATTTATATCTTTTAACCATTTGTAATAAATATAATTTAACTACTTTTCAGAGAAAAATTGACATTTCCTTTTTTTAAGTAAGAAAAATAAAATCTGGAACAATTACATTAAAATTATAAATTGTACAATAAAATATACTGACACCTTGTACAATAAAAAGTTTACTTCAGTGAATGTATACTGTACAAAAATGAAATATAAATTTTTCTTTTTATATAGAATTATCTGTATCTTTTGCTTTTTCAATGTTTTTTTTGGTCCTCCTCTTCAGTAAATTCACTTGTTTTGGTAATATAAATTTTAAATTTTTTGTCTTTTTTTTCTGTAAAAAAATAACAAAAATTCATTGTTTAATTAATGTTATAAATTTAACAGTATTTTAAAAAAATTTAACTTTAAATATATTGTTTTTCATTTATGTATAAAAAAAGGAAATAAATATATATAAATGAAAACAAATCATTGCATATTTCATTTTTCAACTATTTCCCACTTATCAATTTTAATAATTAAAAGTTTAAACAATAAAACTTTTAATTTAAACTCTTAATTTATAGATTTAGAAACTACATTTTAGCAATTTATTTTCATATCAAATATGAATTATTGAAAATAATTCAAAATAAAATTCAAATACTTGATAATGATAGTCACATAACTGTCATTAGACAAACACATCAAAAACACACCACAAAATATAAGACTTACGCACCATTTTTTGTTTTGTGTTAGAAGTAACTCGACAGTACTTCTTTCACTAATGTTTTCAAACCAACGATTCTTCTTCAGGCGAAAAAACGGACAAAAGAAATGAAATTTGATGGAACTTTTTTTTTTCGAAAGAATTCTGAAATGGAATTCTTTCGAATAGTAATGTAGCAAGCAATGCTTTGTTTATGCAAAAACTGAATTGTCACAAAAAGCACAATATTAATAGATACATATAAATATTACTTTTGAATATAAAATTGATAGTAAAAGTTATTCAAGTAGTTTTTACTTTAATGTTAAGTGTTTAATTAAAGATATAAAATTGTAATTCAATATATATGTTGAAGTGTTAAGTATTGAAAAAAAGTATAGATTGAATACTGATTTTCTAGCATATTTGATTCTACATGTTTGATTACAGAGGTGTTAGAAAGATCACATGACTAAACAGTTATTCAAAATAAATGATACAACAAAATTAGTTAAGAGAATTTTGGAATGTAATATATGATATACAACTTAAAATTTCAATAACTATAAAAAGTTAGTGTTGAAATGTTTTTAGCCGTTAAAATTAAATTTATTTAATGTTAAATATAAATAAATAGAGTAAATGAAACAACTAAAAAGTAAATGTAAGAATTTAGTTTTTTAATTAATTAATAAGTTACCCAACCTTTTTCGATTTAATATCATTCCTGTAAAACCATAATTTTTAAATAAAAATGCTTAAAATTTAATGTAAATTACAATTGATTTAAAAAAGAAACTTTGAAAATATGGAAGTTAAATCAACAAACTACAAAAATTAAAAGACTATTTGAATTATTGTGTAAAAATTTAGTATTGGTCTTTAAGCTGATAAGCCTCAATGTTTATAGAAGCTCCAAAGAGAGGGTACACCATAATATGATAGACACACAACTTTAGTTAAGGTTAGGTTAGGTTAGCAAATTGATGATGATGCAAATTTTGCAATAATTGGTATTTTAGTAAATATCTGCTTCTCCCTTCAGTTGGCTAGCAGTAAAAAGATGAAAGATAAAGAAATTTTTATAAAAGCTTATTTGAAATTCTAAAAAAATATTTAATATTTCTGCAACACATCTGAGGCACTGTGTGCCATGGCACCTGAGTTGGGAAACACTGAATTACATAATAAACTTAAAAATAAATTTTTACCAAATTCAGACACGTCTACTCCACATATCCTCAGATAATGTATCCTTTCAATTTTTGTTACATAACATCGTACGGATGCTTTTCCTTTCCAACCACATAATTCTATTTTAAATTCTTCTTTAGTTCTAAATTTAAACAATGCCATTTAAAATATACCTTTAAAATATTATTTAATATAAAGAAAATGAAGTGAAATATTGATTTCATCTTAATTTAATTATTTTTAATATAAATTATTTGAACAAAAAATTTTGCAATTTACCCTTTGTTGGCTGTATAAATCATGACAGCACATCCAGAGTCTATTTAATAAATAATCAAAAAGTTATCAATATTAATTTTAAACATTTTCACATTATTTGTAAACATTTATTTACCAAGTAATGCTGCTTGTTTCTGTAATTCATCAGAAAATTTTTGTAATAATGGCACTTCTTCTGTTAGTAACAATATTAAATCTTCTAGAGAAATATGTAAAATTCGACCCTCCATAAAAGGAAGTATAATGGGAACACCCTATAAATAATTTTTAATTAACACTTAAATCTATCAATTACTGTAAACATCATACTGTTAAATTGATTAGTAATAAAAGAAACTTATAATTTTAAAAGTAATACTAACTACTTACCTCTTGTGAGAGACGAAAATTACATTTAGCATCTTTGTTATCACTTCGACAAAATACACGAACACCAGTATTTATTATCTGAAAAAAAGAGCACTTTATCAATTATTTAAAATCTAAACTCTGTTTTTCACTTGCAATATTGTAGTTTAGCTTAAATTTAGTTGATAAATATAAAACAATAATAAAAAAAACTAAATTAATTTTAAGTATTTTAAAATATTTTTAAAAATTATTTTCAAAAGTGAAAATAAAAATTTATTAATGAACAATTTTTGCTAGCAAAATAATTATATAATAAATATTTTTCCCACAAAAAAAAATTAAAATCATTTTAATAACAAATGTTAAATGAATATTTTAATATTAATCTCTTCTCCAATAGTAACTAGAAAAAATTATTTCCAAAAACTAAGTAGATAAATATAAGATAAAAGATAAAAAGCATAACTTATTTTTATTAGAAAATATGTAACTGATTTGTTTATAAAGAATTTCAAATGTGTGTTTTGAATACTCAAAATCTTTATTATAATTACTGTATTTTATAATTTAATGTAAACTCAATGGATATTTATAATATAGATCAGTAACAATACTTTGTTTTCTGATGTCAATAAGCATCATGTTTCTCAATTAGTATACGAATAATATTAACATGCATAATAACACATATTTTTCTGTATGTATGTATGTATGTATGTATGTATGCATGCATGTATGTATGCATGCATGCATGCAAGTTAAAATAATATAATGGTTTAGCTAAAATTAGATAAGATATTTAAATAAAGTGGGTACTGCTGTAAATATATTACCAAAATTGCATTTAAAACTAAATTTTTTTAATTCAACTTATATCAAAGATTTTGTCATTTTACAAGATTAGTTAAAATTAAAGTGCTATTATATATATAGTAACACTTTAATCTAAACTGATATTAAATATTAGAAGAAAAAAATAATATAAATTAGTTCAATTCTAATGCTTTTCTAAACAAAAAATATGAGTCAAGTTGATTACATATTAAATTCATGTAAATTATTTAAATTCTGTGAAGAACAGAATTTGTTAGATGTTTTCTCAGAAAAACTTTTATATTCCTTGGACTCACATAATACTCTTCATATTCAATATTGCATGCTTGGCACAGATTCAAATTAAAACTCTGAATCATGAATATGTGATTATCATCCAAAAATATGTATAAACAAATTTGAATATGACAAATGAAAACAATGCATGCAAGTTTTTTCCAATCATTACAAAAACAGATAAAGTTTGGAAAAACTGGCCATTGATCAAATATATTTATAACTAATTACAGCTCATCTTCTGTCTGAACACAAACTAAGAATTACATTGAAGTGCAAGCAAGTCAGTAACATTGTTTCAGCAGGCCATTGGAATGATCTCCTGTTGCTATGGCAGCAGTGATATCACCACTAGCATAAAAAAAAAAGAATTAAGAAAAATTGCATGTGCCTGGGCTAGCAACTTTGGACGGGACACTGTCACTTTGACTCCACTTTATCTTGAAAATGAAATCATGGACTTCCAATTTTTATTACATTTTCAATTTCATCATCTTATTATACATAGTGACAAAGTTTAATCAAAATCAATCAATCAAATTTTGAAACAAACTCAATTCTACAAGTGCTAGTGAAGCCATATAGAAATGGCTTCACTAGCACTCCACTTCAATCAATTTAATATTTTTTGTAAAAACTGTTCCAGTTAACTGTATTATTTCTCTATGAAACCAAAATATATGAATATACTGTAGATTCTTGTTGGCCAAATTGTTCAAACAACTATGAATCTATTGTCATTGGAAAGCTTAAATCATTGAAAGACTTCAACCTTTAATCATTCTTTAACTGTTAAAAGTCAATTTCCATTTTATGATATTATATCATGTATCATATATTATTTGTGCATAATTACATAGAACAAAATTTGTATTATAAAAAATGAGATCATAATATATAACCTACAATTATTTGCAAAGTTATTGCATATGAAGAAAAACTATGTAAAATATAATTAAAAAATATTGTTTTAATTTACAAACTGATTAAATGTACTTTTTTTATTGTGTGTACAAAGCAAAAACTGCATTGTAGATAAGTTAAAATTAGTTATAATATATAAATTTGCAAAAATGTAGTGGATATTTGAGAATATAGTAAATGAAGTTTACTCTGATCTCTCCTCATAATCATATATATAAATTTCCTTGACACTTATTCTTGCTTTCAACTTAAGTTCAGAGGAGAATTCTAAAAATAATTCTGTTAAGAAAGATTATGCTTGCAATATTTTATTTTAAAAAGATATCATTTAATTAGCTTCAATTATAAATACTTAAATATAATTGATTTAAATTTTCACACACCTTTACAAAATCAATATTATTTTGAACAATGTTTTTGGCAGCTTCAGACACAAAATATAAGTTTTTCTTCCTTTCTCCTGCACAACGACTTAAAAGCTGTTTATATGGAAATGAATCCAATTTATAGAAATCCCTGAGGAAAAACAAAATATTTTGTACAATTTGTATATTAAAATATATATACAAATAAACAAAAACATTTTAATTGTTGATCTTCGATTTATTATCTGAAGATTAGATCAGATACATGAACATAGTAAATTTATAATTGAAGAATTTTAAATCACAAAAATTAAATGTATTTTAATTTTTCCTTAAAATAATAATTTATATACACTAGACTCTTGCTAATCTAGCCATTCCTTGCACAAAGAGTGCCAGATTACTAAATATGTATAGACCTAAAGATAATGAATGATGTTACATCTGATTCAAAAATAGAATACATCTACTTCAAAATAAGAAAAACAGTACTGCTTCAAAAAGGAATTAGTACTGAAGGTTGACACCTTCAGTACTAATTCCTTTTTGAAGCAGTACTGTTTTTCTTATTTTGAAATTATATACAGTAATTGTAAATTTAATATACATGTTTAAAAAAACATGAATGGAGGCATATTATATTAGGAGATATAACATATTATAATAGGAGATATGACAGATAATTGAGAGGCTAGATCAGTGGTTCACAAAGAGGGTATTATCACTTCATGGGTGGTGAGTAAATCTAGGGGACGAATAGAAGCAAGGGGGTGGTAGGACTGAATGATAACTGTAGGCAAGAAAAGAAGGGTCACTGACCACCTTTCCTTACCTCTGATAAATCAGGCAAGAAGAAACATTGAATTTAATGGTTTCTAGATGATTACAATAATGTATAGTGAGGACACAAAGTGTGAGGTTCTTAGAAAAGCTTTTCTAAGAATTATTTGAAACCTTTCTCACATAAGGGAAAATGGATTGGGAGTGTTGGGTATAAGTTTATGGAACCAAGGGGACAGTGGCTCTAAAAAGTTTGGGAATCATTGGACCAGATATACTAAGGGCCAGAAAAACAAGTGTGTACTGCAATACTATCATAAAATTAATCACTTAAAATTAACTTCCAACAAATTTCTTTTTGCTAATAAGTCAACAACTTTATTAAAACTGAATGAAAAAATTGAGCAACACAAAATGATCTTTTACATCCAAGACAATAAGTTTCTTGCAATAAAAACTATATCTAATTTAATTTCTATTTCAAATTACAAACCTAATATTTGGCCAAATAATTCCTTCTTCTTTAAAAAATATATAAGGATCTTCTTTATAGCCCCAAATTTTCTTTTTCTTTCTGGGAGGGCTTCTTTAAGAAAAATAATAAAATATTGTATATTGCAATTTATTCCAAAAAATAATTAAATTAAATGAAAAAGTCTTTCCTGCTGTTTCTGTATTTTTTATATATTATTCACAACATAACATCCATTATTTGAATTATTTTTATAATTAAATAAAAATATATTTTTTTGTATTCAAAATAAACATTTTTTAAATATAGAATACATTAAATTAATAGAACAAAAATTCAGTTTATAAAAATTCATAAGTAAATGATTGCATTAGAAATTATTTGTATTAAAAATAAAAAAATGTAAAGTTCTTTGCATTTGATATAAACATATTTTAAAAGTAAGAGTCTGTCCAATTTAAATTTTGTAAATAAAATCATTTATATAGTATAGATGATAAGATTAATTATTTTCATTTTAACATTATTTTAGAAATTAAATTTTGTTTCTAAAATTTTTTGTTGCATTTTTTGCACTTACTGCTAATGAAAAATTTTCCACATATTTGGATATTGTTTTCTGATCTAAAAGAAAAAAGCCCTTTTTTTTTATTGAATTAGAATTAAAGTAGGAGTTGTATAATTGAAAATTTGAAATTACTTAACATATTAACAGTAAATGTTAATTTAATATTAATTCTAAATATTGCTCATGTTTTAAATTTTTTATTTTTCTCTTATTCAATTTATAGTAAAATGTTATGATTAATTAATACAAGAAACAAATTATAAGCTATTGCAGCCTGCAATTATGACTTTATGGAAATAACTGCCTATACAGTAGACCCCCCCTATAACATGGGTTCACATAATGTGGATTCATATATTGCGGCAAAAAAATTGCGATCGTATTCGTATAAAGACGCTAAAAGAGACTCGTGAAATGCGGTAAAACGTCATCGCTGACTCGTGTCGTGACAGGATTGGTCAAATCTAGACCAATAGCGGATATTGCACAAACCGTTGAGTTTAAATGAGCAGCGGAACTACTAAAACCAATTATTATTTAACATCCATAAAAATTATATTTATGTTAATAATGTCTCCAAAGTTCAGCAAATTTCTCGCAGAAAAATAATTTATCAGGAAGTACATGAGCACTATTCAATGCACCACTCCATGACGAAAACAAGCTTAAGCAATGGCGTCATCGAATGGTGCACACTCAGCAAGTAATCCTACAATTTTTTGTTTATAGCATAGTTTATATGGATTATTCCCAAGAAATTATATGTGTTTGGGAAATGTTGAGTCAAATTAGTCTAGAAATGATTAATTTTATGGAAGAAAACCTTTCAAACAGCCACAGTCTGTAAACTTCATACGTGGCGGGCTGTGATTGGCTCATGTATTTAAGGACTCGTAGAACGTAAATTTCATAAAAAGTGGAACATATCTATCGCATTATAGGGGGGTCAACTGTATTTTGTTTTATATATTAATTAATTGTAATATTTTATTAAAAATTAAATTAGAGAAAAATAAAAATTCAAACAAGCATTCATGAACAACATTCAAAATTAAATTGTTGCTGACAATACATACTAAAATGTGCTAGTCTTATTGCAGATCACCAGCATGGATAAAAGATAGAAAATGATATCCTAATCTGTCCTACCCAAAATAACTTATGAGGATTTTAATCAGATTAACATACAGATCCCCCTAATAATAGGTTACTACTTTACTTTTTAGCCATCTGGCTGACCTTTCAAGTTTTGGTTTTGAAAACATATGCAATTTTGTTTTTACATAATTTTGATTTAACAGTCTGGAAATGACATTTAATTTTCTTTTTACAAAATTTATTTTAATTTAATAAATTTCAGTAAATTGACCTTTTTAAAAATGTCTATTTGATTTTATTTCTATGAAAAAGTTTCCATACTTTGTTTTTATAAAAACTGTTCTTTTCTTAAAAAAATTCTTATAATTTGCATTTAAGACTACTAAACATGCTCAAGTATATTTTGGTTTTTATGACTTACTTGAATGTGAAGCAACAATCAATCTTTCATTCTAACTTTAGCTCATGACTGAAGCAATAAAAAAAAAACAACTTAATTTAAGGTTTGATGATTTGTTTGCATTTCATTTAATTTCTTCTAATTTCTTTCAGTATGAAATAATTTTTGCATACCGTTTGGTATTGAGCTAAAGGAATTTTGCTGTTTAATTGAACAAGCCAAATAAAGATAAAATTTGTGCAAATATAAATTTATTAAATTTTACTAATAAATTGCAATCATCCCATCTCTGATTTATTAACTAAATTGAAATTTTTTGTTTAAACATATCCTGTTATATTAATTGCTTTATCTTATTATCCTTATTAGTTTTTAAGGTCTAGAACCAATCTTCCATTTCTCCATACAAATGATATCCTTCTTTACAGATTTTTTGAAAATGCATCTACCATATAAAAACCAAATTGGATGTATATGAAAAATATAATTTAAATAATAAAATTAAATATAAATACATCTGAAAATTGTACTCCATATAATGTTAATTACAATAAATAAGGCAAAGAATTTTATTTTAAATCAATTTTAATACTTTTGTATAATTAATTATATTATTACATTCACTTACTTGTCAGATTCGTCTTTTGTTTCAATTACATCTGTAATAAAAGTGTTTGGTTTCAGAAATCCATAATTATTTCAAATTAATTACAATTAAAAATAAAAAATAATCAACATAAAACAATATGCAAAACTAAAATTTTACAATTTCTGTAATTCCTCTCTTTTTACTTGTTTACCTTTGTTTTTTTAAGAAGTTATTCCTCAACAAAAAACCATGTAAACTGTTACTTCTGGTGTGTATAAAAAAGGATTAAGATAGACTCGAAAATTTGATATTTTTGTAAATAGTCGAAAACTTCAATTATGTAAAATTTTACATGTTAACAAGATAATGCTACTCAGAATTGGAAAATAAATTTTGAAAGCCAATAACAACATATATATGCTATGTAATAATAATATTTTAGTTTAAAAAAATTATTTGAGTAAGAGTTTTCTGTTTTAATGTTTTACTTAGATAATATTTAGATAAGGTTTAAATAATCAATTTTAAGCACAAATATCTTTTAAAATAAATTTTTATATAATAATTACAAAAAATAAAAATTTTATTAAAAAAAAAATTAATTTGAAAAAATTTTTCCAGGACAGAGTTTTTGTAAGATTTTGTTTAAATTTTTACAATAATAAAAAAGTCATTACACTAGAATCTTGCTAATGTGGCCATTCTTTGTACAATGGTGTCATATTAACAAAAGTCAAAAATGCTGGATTGATGTGTGTGTAAGGACAGCATGCTGACATGCAATATTATACATAGAAATGAAAACCAAGTAAACAGGAAAATGGATTGTGTAATATGACTAACATTTTCATGGGAATGGAAGTGCATAGGCAATCAGATGGGAGTATGCCAGGTAATTGAGAATGGATTAGCAAGACTATACTGTATTCTAAGTATCAAAGTGTTTTTAATAAACAATCTTAATTTCTTATCCTCTTCCTATTCTTGTCTTACTAACCAAACATATAAAACAGTTGCATATGCAAATTAATTGTAGCTAAGTAAAGTTTTTAAAAATAGCAATTCTTCAATTAATGTATTTCTTGCATTAATATGGTTTTAGTTGATAACAAGTTCCAAATAACATGAGAAAAATTCAATTAATGTTGCATTATCTTTGAGGATAGTTTCATGTTTTCAAGTAACTAGCATTCAACAAGTAGCTTGAATGACAATGTACACACAGCAAACAGAGTTTTCATCTGGGCAATTAACATAAAACAGTTGATACCACAGCCAAACTAATCCAAATTTTTTGAAATTACCATCTTTTGACAATTGGATATTTCATAATAAACATCACTGATATTTTTATGATAAATAAATTGATATTTTTAATTCATTAGATTAAATAAAAATTAGACTCAGGGCTCTAATTTCAGAATTCTTTTTATTACGCAAAGAGATATGATAATTTAAAAAAATCTAACTTTTAAATTTACTAATTTAGATGATAATTTAATTATTAATATTACAAAAAAAAAAAGTGTTAGCCATAAAGCTATTCAGCAATGGATAATACTTTATTATTATTTAGTTACTTTTTTATTATTTTAGAAACCCGTATTATGAAATTAAATAATTAATTTCAGGATGCTACTGATCATCTGCTATCACACATAGATAAAAAAAGTTAATCATTATGAAAGTCTCAGGATTTAATTCGATTAAATTCAGATTAATTATCTTATTCAACTGCACAGATTATTGCAAATTGAACCTAGATAAATTAGTGAAGAGCATAAAAATATGTACAGAATTATATCAGAAAATAATAAAGAATTATATTAATATATATATCTTGAATTTCAACTAAGATATTAAAATGACTGCAGTAATTGCTTTTGATGTAGTTAATAGTATTATTACTTTTGAAAAAAAAAACAATATGTATAACTTGAAAAAATGTTAAATCAAATCAAATCAATGTTTATAACCGATAAATTTTAGTTAACATATATTTTCAATAAAACTATATAACCAACCACCAAAGATTTTTTAGATTTCAAAATAAAAATAATTGTGAAAAAATTCACTTTTTAACCTAAATATTTTCAAATCTCTCCAATTGTCATGAAAAGCTTTGAACAATCAAGTAACATATTTTTTGAATATTACATTTTAAAGCTAAAAGTTCGGACAAATGTAAAATTGATATTTTGTAAATAAATGTTATTAAATGTGTCCATATGAATCATTCACAAGTACATAAAACAAAATGTAAAATGTAGAAAATGAGTTTTTATTTGGAAAAGCCCAAAAATAAGTATATATTGAACAATCTGTTTCATAATATGGGTATTTCTCAATATATAATTTTTCATGCTATGAAGTTCAAAGAAAAGTGATTAATTTTAAACTGAAGAACACACACATGCTTTCAAAATTAACCATTCAATGTAGAAAATGTCAAAGCTGCAAAATCATTTTAAGAACTCTACAGATTTTTTTATATTTAACACAAGTTTTTGTTATGGCTATAAATTAATTAATAAAAATACCATTCAGATTGGCATTAATAGTAAATCATAAAGTTTTTAAGAATATATTGTGAAAAGACATTAAGTAAATTGAAGGTGATGCCTCTAGTGCAGGGGTCGGCAACCTTTTGAGTCGGAAGAGCCAAAAATTACAATTTACAAAATTTAAAAGTTTTTAAAGAGTCACAAAATTTTTCTTGCCAACAATAAATATTACTTGCATAAATAAAGTTTTTTGATAAAAGAAACTAATCTATTTATTCATAAGAAAAATTGTCTTGTGTCGAAAGCGAATTAAACCTCATAGAAACATCCGACGACGGCGTTATTCGAGAGCTTCCGACGGTGACTGACGACAGTGACGACACGTGTCACGGGGGAGGGGTGCAGTGAAAAGCGAATACAAGTGGCTGAGAGATAGAATCGGCGCCTAATCCTCGTTAATCGATTCAGAATGATTTTTAAATGTTTTTTTTTGATAAAAAAAATAATATTTGCGTATGGAACTAAAGAGCCACAGCTTCACATCCAAAGAGCCACATGTGGCTTGCGAGCCGCAGGTTGCCGACCCCTGCTCTAGTGGAAAGAAAGAGAAGTAAATTTTATCATTTTTTGTAAAAAAAAATTTGTTTTGAGAAGAAATAAATAAAAAGTAAGGGTCAAGACTAGAATCCTAAATCATGTGCTTTTTAGAACTGTGTAAACTGTAAAGATTTGTGCAGTTTATTAGATAGAAAAAAGCATTACAGACATTACAATATATAATGATTACATTTGATAACATTTAATTATTTATTTTTTGTCATCAGAAAACTATTAAGTAATAAACTTGGATACAATGTAAAAAATTTCATCATAAACCTTAACTTATTAACATATAATTTTTATATCAGATATTAAAATTTACTTACCTGACAATTTTTCTTCAATGTCATTATTTTTATGAGAAACTATTTCTTTTATCTGAGATTCCCATGGTAAAAATTCTTTGACTTTTTTAAATACAGCTATAAAAAATCCACCTGTGTTCTGATGATGTGGTAATATGCGAAGACTGTTAGAAAAATATTAATATTTTAAAATATTAAACAAACTTGTAAAATTGATAAATATTTAGAAAAATTTTACCATCTATGCAAATTTAACTTTGAGACAATTTCAGGAGCAGGTGGAAACATTTGTGGACGTATTTGAGTTCGATATTTATCTGGGACATCATCAAAGGAATCAAAAGATTCTAATTCTCTATTCATTACTTTCCAATAACTGAGACCAGGAGATGTCTTTAAGCCAGGTAATGATTCTGATGTATCTACTAACTCAACAGAATCTAAATTCAAAAAATTTAATAAAAATTAAGTTTAAAAAAATGTGCATAATTTTATCAAGCAATATTGATGCCTTAATTGCAATCAATCAATCTATATTTCAGCAAGAGGTCAGTGGGAGCCGAAATGTAGGTTTTGCAAAATGCATGGAAGCCGCAGTTTTGTACTTTTTTTATTTTGTACTGCAGTTCTGTACTGCGATTTTATTATATAATATAAATATTATATAAAACAAATATTGAATTTTTTTAATAAACATATTTTCACAAAATTGTGGAAATAAAATTGTAATAATAAAAATAAAAAGCAGAAATTAACACTTTAAGCAAGAGCCGCATGTAATTCAAAAAGAGCTGCATTTGCCCATGGTGGCTATATTTCAATATTGTTAAATAATGTTTTGATTAAAATAAAGACTTTTTCTCTTACAATTAATCTTTTATCTAGAGGGATCTATAAAGTAAATTGAATAATTCTGTAATTAAATCCTATTTTTAAGCCAACTAAACTTTTTCAGTGAACTATAATCAACTCCATTATTCCACACTGATCAAAGACAAAGCAATTTTTTCAGCATTTTATCTTGTGATAAAATGCTAAAAAGTGTTAGGAGCAAAATATTTTAATTTGATATATATTTTTGGATAAGATAATCCCATCTTCAGATCAATAACAAATGTAAATGAAACAACAGCATAAGTCAAGCATTTTTTAAATTCAAAATAAATTGCAGTTATTTATAACAAAATTTAAAAAGTAATTAAAGCTGGTTTGTCCCAAAGAATGATGGTGTTAACATTCAAGGCTTATTATGATAAACAAGATACATTCACAAAGTTAATCATTAGACATTTGGTAAAAATGCTCCTGAATTTTCTTGTTTAAATATTTAAAAATGAAGTCAATAAAAAAAAATGTTTTTGATTTTAATTAGCTTAAATAAATAAATGCCAGTTTTTTACGAGTATCTTTGATCTTATTCTTATTTGAACATAAAGTTTGCATGATGAAAATCTGGCAGACAAGCTGATTTCAGCATCTTTGGAAAAAGTTTTAAAACAGCTGTTAAATATTCACCTATAATACAATAATAGCATTTGATATGGAGAGAGATACCCTAAACTATATTTTTCTGGACAGAAGTATTTAAATACAAAACAATTACACCATTAATGGCCTTTTTAAGAAAACCATGCTTTAAAACAATGAAAATTATATTATCCAACTGAATATTTCTTTCTCTAGATAATGTGAAACAAGTACTGGAACATTTTATTAAGGTTTGAAAAGCAGTGAACTTATGAGATTTAACTTTATATTAACACAGTAAATATAATATCAAAGCTCATAAGCAATATGCAAATAATAAATATATGAGCAAACATATGGCTTTATGGAAAGCCTTAGAGGAATAGATATCAGTATGCCTGATTTAGGAAGCCAAATATTTTCAATTTCCTAAGAAAAAGTTTTATTTTTATTTTATTATTCTATTCATTACTATTTTGATTTCAAGCTTTTTGTAATTCCTATGCAGATAATTATTGCTAAACAATTCAGTTTTTTCTTTTTCTCTTAGATAAAATTTTCATTTAAACAATCAATGTTTGTATTGAACCTGATTTACTGGAATAAACAAACACAACACAAATTTATAGAAAAAATAAAAACAAAATCCTTTCCAAAAATGTTATTATTGATTTATTGAATTATTTTTAAATACATTAGCTATTACTTTATCATTGCAGATTTTAGTTTTAAACATCATCAAACATTATACATATATATTAAGATGAAATTGCTGACAATTTCATCTTAACTTCTAATATAGCTCTGTGGCTTAAAAATTTATATAGTGTGAGATCCGCCGGGACGTGGAACTAAATTCACACCGCTTACTGGCCTATTCCGTGAGAATAGTCTTGGTCGTCAACAAGAATGGTTTTCATATTTAATAGGAAATCGAGTGGCGGAGGGTCTTATGGTTAAGTTAGAATTTAGGGCGGAAGTTGGTGATGGCGAATTCACCTTCTTCCTTATGTCAGGGTCCCGACACCAGTTTGTCAATTAAATTCCGCGGACAAACACACGTGTGAGATCTGATTCAGACACAAATTAAGAGTCATTTCATTTGATAAACAAACAATAGTAAATTTAATAAAGCATAAGAAAATAAAAACTAATACAAAATATCAAATGAAGGAATGATATAACTACTACAATTAAGATACACATCGAGAGATATATGACCCTATTATAACCGATACAAGATAGAGAGAGAGATTACAATATCGTTATAAAACATACAACCTGGTTTAGTTGTTGTTCGTCTTCTTCTCTGTAGGCAAAGGCACTTCGTTTATAAAGTTCTCAACCTTCATTCCATGGGAGATCGATATGTGCACAAAATCAAAGTATATCTTCTCAGCGCTAACTCTGGAATTATTCTATGTGACTCGTCTAAGGACCATCAGGAGAAATATGTGTGGAGTCCTGACTCCTCCAGGTCTGTCGATGAACTCGTCGAATTCTGATAAATTTCCTCTATATGTGACGATCGGCGACCAATCATCATGCAAAGATTCCTCCGTGAGAACAGATGGAAAGGGGAATATGTGAGGGGTAAACATTTCCCATCAAAGCGAGGTTTTTCGCAGATAAGGGAAAAACAGAGAATGTTCTAACTTCCCTAGAAGGAAGTAGCATCTGTTATCTATTTTTCCCACTCTAAAACGTTATTTTTTTCACCCAAACGAAAGAATATTTTATAACCAAATATTAACATTATTAATAAAATTACTATTTTAGACCCGGGGCCTTTCAGATCTCACACT